>NC_141143.1:162349404-162649404 GCF_053477565.2 Lygodium microphyllum
AATATCAACAAATATTTATTATTCAACCAAATAATCAATTTTAATTAACTAATAATTAATTAGTTACTTAGTTTAGAGCTAAAATTAAAATATAATAGTAATATAATAATCATAATAGTAAATAAATAAAAGTATATATATATATATATATATATATATATATATATATATATATAATTATTTAATTAATATATTTAATTTAATAATATAATTTTTAAATTATTTAGTGAATTATATTATATTGATTAAAAATATAATAATAATAATAATAGCACACTAATATAAAAAATAACAAATTACTTTAATTAGCTACTATTACATTATATATATTATATTAATATTAATATTATAACTATAATTATATAACTATATAATTATTAATTAATTAATATTAATAACAATAGATTATTAATTAATATCATTCATCAACTAATCAACTAACTATTAATAAAATACTATTAATAATATTAATTATTAATTAATTATTGATTAATAAAATAAATAATAATAATAATAATAATATCAACCAAGTTATAGTTATAGTTATTAGTTATTAGTTTTATAATTGATTGATAATCAATAATCAACAAATAACTATTAATTAATATTATCAATATTAATTAAAAATAATAAATGATTATTATTATTAAATTAATTACTTTACTAATACAAACATATTAATGACTAATGATAGCTATTCTATTTATTTGTTTAACTTACTATCACATTATTATATATATTATATTAATAATATAATAAGTATAACTATAACTATATAATTGTTATATTATAATAATAATACTATTAATAACTATTTTTTTATCTATTTAACTTATTACATTACAATATATTATATTACTATTATAATTATAATTATAATCATATAATAGCTATAACTATATAATTATAATTATAAGTATTAACAATTAATATTATATTAATAACCAATAATTAATATTATCAATATTAATCAATAATAAAAAATAATTATTAAATTTATTACTTTACTATCACTAATACTAATGATATCTATTATGTTTATCTGTTTAACTTACTATCACATTATTCTAATATATGTTTATCTATTTAACTTACTATCACATTATTCTAATATATATATTATATTATATTAATATATACAATAGAATAATAGTAAAGCACTCGGGATAATAGCATCGGGCTTGTCAAATGATGTTCTTCATCACATATTAGGGATTACAAAAGCAAAACAAGCTTAGGAAGAATTGGATAAAACTTTTGGCTTCCAAGCAAAGGACTCAAAGACAAATCTTGTAATGGAAATTTTCAAGCTAGATATAAACAATTATGACTCCCTAACTTCATTGATAAATAAATTCAAAATCTTAGAAGTGCAACTATCTTCCATCAATAAAGGTATTGAAGAAGATTAAGCCATTGCCGTGCTACTCAATACTGTGGATAAACCTAACAAAGGTTATAAGCAGGTGGTAGCAACCTTAATGAGTGTGCTAGTTAGAAAACTGAACTCAATGGAAGCTACTTTATATGAGCAAGAGAGCACAATCAAAGAGAAGGCCCAAGAGACTACACCAAATTCCATAATCTCTGCACTTTACAGTCAAGGTTCCTCTTGTAGAATCTTCAAGAAAATTGAACATAAGGAACAAGAATGTTGGAACAAAGGAAAGTTAAAGTGCAAGAATTGTAATAAGTTTGGACATGACGAGAAAGAATGTTAGAGACAAAAAGTAAATTTTGTCAAGGAAACAAACTTTCAAGAATGTCTTGAAACTCTATTCTAAATAGTAAATTGCCTACATTTTGTTTGACATTGCATGAGCTAGAGTTGTTGTAGGCATTTAGGGGGGGAAACCTATATCCTCAGGTGCAGTTATCTAGAGGGTAAGCTAGCACCAAGGGGGGGTTAAAATGTGTGTGGTGTTAGATGCACATGTAACTGAATCCCATAAGCAAAGTGTGAGGTGAGTATCCAAGCTAAAAAGCTATAAAAGAGGCACAACTATCAATCAAGCAAGTCTCTTTCATGTTATCATGCTTGCATACTTGTTCTTCTTCTTTTACCCATAGTTTACTCTTCCACTATTGCTCAACCATGTTGTCTAACACTAGCCATCCCTCTCTCTCTCTCTCTCTCTCTCTCTCTCTCTCTCTCTCTCTCTCTCTCTCTCTCTCTCTCTCTCTCTCTCTCTCTCTCTCTCTCTCTCTCTCTCATGAACAAAGAAATGGGTTGTTAAGGTACTCTTTGCTTGAAGATGGGATAGGTTAAGTTAGGTTCTAATTGCTTTTCATTTGATTTAGCATGTTGATGATGTACCACATTGGTTGGGGGCTTGCCTCCTAGCCATGACTAGAGAATCAAGCTTTCTCTCTTACAACCTTGTCTCATGTTCTTTGTATATGTAATCACCATAACAACTATAAGTGCAATATACAACAAATTGATCATGATGGCTCTATCCACCCGTGTGCTTCCACTATGAAGCTTAGATGTCTTCCTTTTATAGCTCAAGAAGGTGGTCTGGTCAGCTTGTCTCCAACCATATTATGAACCTTCCCTAGTCAACACGCCTTTACCATCATTGGGCTAAGGGCACTACCCCCGGACCCCCATCTCAGGGGGTCAATGGCCCCACTAAGACCCACCAACCAAGGACCACTGCCATAGACCCTGGACTCCAAAATAGGAGATCATGATAGCTCCCACACCCACGACTTGATGCAATGTGCCTTGAGTTGCTACTAGCCTAACTACTCTATTTAACCCTGTTGGGGGTAAAGGCGCCTCTGCCTAGCCGCCCGTGTATTACTACACTAACAGTCACCGCCACTGCACATTGCAAGTGGCGAGCGCCCGTCACTGTCACTTTATTCTTTATTCTTTTAGTGACAGTTTGAATAAAGGAAGGCCCGATCACACATTGTGACTGTTGGAGTTTCCATTTCTAGTCTCTCCCTTTCTTGCTCTTACTCTCCCGCCATAGCTCTCGAGTCCAACCTTCGATCCATTGCTCCCTTTCAACTGGTATCAGAGCTTTGCTTTCCGACTCTTGAGCTTGGTTTGTGGCATTCTCAGCATCCCATTGACTCCCTACTTGCATTGGGTCTCCTTCTCGGCAGCTATATCTGACTCCTTCGAGCTCCCGTCACTCCTCGGCTTCCCAAGCACCTTCCCGACATTGTTGGGCACCTTCAGAGCATTACATCAGAGGTATTTGATCATTTTCTTCAGGGTTTACTCCAGTTCTCAGGTCTCACAGGCTGTAAACAAGATTGGGGCAGCCACCATTGAAGCACCCTTGCTTCATATCTCACTTGCCTTTGAACAAGACTTGCTGGAGCTTGTTTAAGGCCTTCCTTGGCTTTAATCGGACCCCTCCGAAGCTTGGCCACCATTTTTTGCAGCCCTAGAACCAACATTTATAGTTGGCGGAATCATACAGTCCTCCCATATGTGTCTTCAGCATTGGCAGTCACAACAGCAGCTCTCCCCCTCCATTGGCACTTGGAAAGGCTCCATTTCGAGCATATGAACATGCTTTGATGCTTGGTTTTGATGGTTGATGTGTTGGCATGGCATTTGGACTGATTTAACACTATTTTGGGATTGTCATAATAGTCCACTGGCAGTTTATGACAGTGTTACACTAACATTTGATGCTACAGCTTGTTTGGCATTGTCATTTGATGTCCGGTTGGTCCCGTTTGATGCCCGGATGTTAGGGGAATGTATGCCTATTGTTTGGCAACCATTTGGAGCTGATTTTGGTGCTAAAATTCTTACTTTTGAACAATAAGTCACTGTTGTACACAGTTGGGCTGAAGCCATTTTACTCATGTATACTTATGCCTATGCTTTTCGGGCTATGTTTCGGACATATATGGTGATGTATTGACACTTGGGGCTCGACATAGAGCTTGGTTTTGATTCGGGATCATTGGTTGAGCTTGAGCTCGCTTTGCAAAGCATTTGGATGCTCTATCTTGGATGTACTAATGGCATGTATGTTGCTTATGTCTGACTGGTCTTGGCATGCTTAGCCTATGCCATTACTACATGCTAGTTACATTGTTTGGAGCCTATTGCTACTGGAGCTCGGTCTTGGCTTGACCTTGGATTCTCGGAGCTTACTTGAGCTATTTATTGGCTTTCCAAAGTTGTATCTTGGGATGTACTTGATGTCTTACATGATTATGGATGCTACATATGGATGCTCTACCGTCTACATGTTTGGGATGTACTATTGATGTATTGTCTTGGACTTATGTCATTGGCACTGTTTCTTGCCTTGGCTTGAGCTCTTGAGCTCGTACATATGGCTTTTGTGCTAGTGGGAGCATTCTTGAATGCTTATCAGACGTTGAGCAAGTGGTACTTTTATGCATTGAACCATTACATGCTAACAAACACTTGAGACTTTGGGACTTCTTACCTTTTGGGATGATACATCATATGTCTTGGTTCACTGTATGCTTATGAGCTAAGTCTCAGTTTTGGATCCGTATATTTGTGAACTGACACCTACTTGTGTCAAGTTTTGGTAGTGGCAGCAACACTTTGCCCCGTTGCTTGGGGGGTGTGCCTACTCATTGGCAGATGTTTCTATGACATACTTGGGTGTTGGATTCATGCTTATCAACCATCATATGCTTATGCTATGCCTGTATGATGCCGGCTTTGGTCTTGGCAGTATCTGATTGCCTTGGGATCCAATTTTGGCACTGTTAGCTCTCTTTTACTGAAATCTGAACTTTATTACAGCAAGCATTTATGTATGGACTGATATGGATTTTTTCATGCTGAAACACTCTGAAATGATGTACTTTCACTAGTACTTGGTGGGCAGCAGCTCTAGTTCCACTTTCTTCGCCATTTTTCCTCGATTTTGGTGATTTTTTGGTCATTTTCTGCAGTAAACAGCAAGCAGTTTTGAACTGTCTACAGTCTTCCAGCCTGCATTATGGCGAGTTTGTCCATTGATCATGCTATTTTCAACATCATTAAGCTTGATGGTATGAATTATTCTTATTGGAAGAGCTAGATTTGGAAGGTGTTGGTGCAGAAATCGCAGATCAAACCTTTGAGGTTAAGCGGGCATCCACCTGCAACTATGCTACAAAATTAGTACTAACTCATAAGGCTCTGTCCAGATGAGGAATGGCTTGAGCTTGATGAGTTATGCAAGTCCACTATTGTATTGTCTCTCACAGAACAGGTTCACTATAATGTCTTTGAGGAAGAACAAAGTGCATGGCAGTTGTGGGAAAAGATCAAAAATCTCTATGACAAGAAAAGTCCAGCGAGTCAATATTGGCTGAAGCAGCTTATGGATCTAGGCATGAAGGAGAATGTGACTATGTTTGCTCACTTAAGCCAGTTCCATGCTATACTCAAGAACTTGACTTCGCAAGAAATCACTTTTGCAAAGGATGTCACTCCTCTTTTCTTGCTTAGTACTCTTAATGAGTCATGGGATGTATTCCGCACTGCATTATGTGCCTCTACTAATACCTTGAAATTATATGATGTTGAGAGTGCTCTTCTACAGAAAGAGGTTAACCGTAAGAATTTGGATGCCTCTCGTGTGTCTCATGCTATGACAGTTAGAGGCAGGAATGATGGATATGGAAAGCATGGCAGTGGTAGTGGCCGTGGACAGGATTCTCAGAAATCTCGGTCCAAGTCTCGTGGAAAGTCGCGTAGCAAATCCCGTGGCAGGAATGCAAATGTTGCTTGTCACTGCACAATGAAAGGCACAAAGATAAGGGGAAAGACAAAGTGCAGGATAAGTCTTCTAATCGTAGTATAGTACCTACAAAGTCCAGTGTTAAATTTGAAGAGATCAATGTTATGCAGCCTGAGAATGTTGATGATGATGATTATATCCTAGCAGCTTCTTCTAGTGCTTCGCAGATGACAGAGATACACTCTATGTATGCACAGTGTTGGCTCTTGGACTTAGGTGCGTCCTTTCATGTGACACCTTGCCGAGAGTGGTTTCATTCATACTGTACTATTTCGACATGTTTTGTCTATGGGTTCTATCCCACATGTATCTCTTTGGCATGCCCGTTTGGGCTATATGTCTTGAAGGGAATGAAAATGCTTTCTAGTTTACAGTACTTACCACCCCTTAATTCTGCATGTTTTGATTCATGTGAGCATTGTCTTTATGGCAGGCAGACTAGGTCTACGCATAAGAAGTCTGGTAGGCCACACATAAGTGAGCCCTTGGCATTGGTACATTCGGATGTCTGTGGGCCCATGCCTTGTCAGTCTATGGGTGGTGCAAAGTATTTTGTTACATTCATAGATGATTTTTCATGGAAAGTTTGGCCTTATCCCATTAAGCTGAAATCCGATGTCTTGGCTTTGTTTCAGAGATGGCTTGCATTGGTTGAGAACCAGTCTGGGTATAGGCTAAAATGCCTAAGGACAAATAATGGGGGTGAGTATGTCTCACGTGCTTTTGAGCAGTTATGTGATGAGAGGGATATTAAGCGTCAGTTGACCGCCCCCTACACCCCCCCCCTCTAGAATGGTTTGGCTGAGCGGATGATTAGAACCATCCAGGAGCGTGTACATAGTATGCTTAGCCACACAGGCCTACCACAGAGCTTTTGGTCTGAGGTAGTTAGTACAGTTTTGCATGTCATAAACAGATCACCTTCTAGTGGTTTGGATTTCCAGGTTGCAGAGGAGATATGGACTGGAAAACCTCCCTCTTATGCGCATCTCCATGTCTTTGAATGTGAGGCATTTTGCCATGTGCCTAGGGACAAGAGAAGTAAGCTGGATCCTAAGAGTGTCAAATGCATTTTCCTTGGTTATGGGGATGCAGGTGAGATGGGTTACCGTCTCTGGGATCTACAGGCGTGAAAAATCATCCGCAGTCATGATGTCGTCTTCCATGAAGACAAAATGCATAGGTAGCCTGAGAGAGTTGTTGAGATTCAGCAGGGTCATATTTCAGGAGGAGCCGAGAGCTCCCGCACAGCTAGTTGGACAGCCTACAGCTGCAGTAGATGCTCATGGTCAGGGTATTGGACAGGCAGCTAGGCAAGCAGCAGAGCCTGTCGTCGGTCTACTAGAGACAGACGTCCACCTGATAGATTTCAACCCTCAATGCATTATGTATTGGTTATAGATACAGGAGAGCCTTTCACCTATGATGAGGCTATGCATAGGGGTGACAGTCACTCCTGGGAGAGGGCTATGCAGTCTGAGATAGACTCCCTGCATAAGAATGACACTTGGAATTTGGTTTCCTTGCCTACAAGCAAGAAGGCTTTGCCATGCAAGTGGGTGTACAAGCTAAAAAGTACCCCTGGACACCCCAAGCCGGCATACAAGGCTAGATTGGTAGCAAAGGGTTTTAAGCACGAGCATGGTGTGGACTTTGATGAGATCTTTTCTCTTGTGGTTAAGATGACCACCTTGCGCTTAGTCTTGGCTTTGGTTGCTCAACTTGACTTGGATTTATACCAGATGGATGTCAAGATGGCTTTCTTACATGGGGACTTGCATGATGAGATTTACATGGAGCAACCTAAGGGCTTTGCAGAACCTGGCAGGCAGCACCTAGTGTGCAAATTGAAGAAAAGTCTTTATGGCTTGAAACAGACACCTAAGGAGTGGTATCATAAGTTTGATGCCTTTATGCAGTCACAGGGCTACAACCGGAGTGCTATGGATCCGTGTCTTTACACAAAGAAAGCCCATGATGGTTCTTTATTGATTTTGGTACTCTATGTGGATGATATGTTGATAGCAGGGAAAGCTCATGATGAGCTAGATGCTCTTAAGGCTCAGCTCAAGAAGAGCTTTGAGATTAAAGATCTGGGGCAGGCCACTCACATACTTGATATGCCCATTAGACGCGACAGGCATCAGGGACTCCTCTACTTGTCACATAGGGAGTACATTCATAAAGTCCTTGAGCACTTCTGCATGCAGGACATAAAGCCTATTGGTTGTCCATTGCCTTCTTATGTGAAGGTATCACAGGCTGATTGTCCACAAACAGATGAGCAGAGGGCCGAGATGGCCAAGATTCCCTATGCATCCGCAGTGGGCAGTCTTATGTATGCCATGATAGCCACTTGTCCAGATATTGCCTTTGCAGTTGGTATTGTGGCACACTATATGGCTACACCTAGCAAGAAGCATTGGGATGCCATGAAGGGTATCATGAGGTACCTGAAGGGCACTGCAGACATGTGCATATGCTATGGCAGCCAGGATATAGGAGTCATGGAGTACACTGACTCTGATTATGCAGGACATGTAGATAGTAGGAAGTCCACTTCTGGCCATGTATTCACCTATGCTGGAGGGGCTGTTTCTTGGATGTCCAGGGTGCAGAAATGCACGGCCCTTTCTACTACAGAGGCCAAGTATGTTGCAGTCACTGAGGCTTGCAAGGAGCCCATTTGGTTGGGTCGTTTAGTTGTGTTGCTGACCTTGGTATTGATGCTATCCCTACACTGCATTCGGATTCTATGAGTGCCATTCAGTTAGCCAAGAATCCGGTCTTCCATGCGAAGACGAAACACATTGAGGTGAGGTATCACTTCATACGTGGGGTCATTGAGGAAAAATCTGTTGATCTTGTCAAGATCTCAACTGACCAGAATCCTGTAGATCTGCTCACAAAAAGCCTCTCTACAGAGCGCTTTGCCTTCCTTAGGAGGTTGATGGGCGTGGGATGAGGTAACGTCTTTCCTCATCTTGTTGAACATGTGTACATGTTGTATTGTCTTTTTTCTTTTTCTTTTCACTCCTCACTAGGGCAGATTCGCCTTTAAGTGGGAGGTTGTTGGGGGTAAAGGCGCCTCTGCCTAGCCGCCCGTATATTACTACACTGACAGTCACCGCCACTACACACTGCAGATGGCGAGCGCCTGTCACCGTCGCTTTATTCTTTATTCTTTTGGTGACAGTTTGAATAAAGGAAGGCCCGGTCACACATTGTGACTGTTGGAGTTCCCATTTCTAGTCTCTCCCTTTCTTGCTCTTGCTCTCCTACCATAGCTCTCGAGTCCAACCTTCGATTCGTCGCTCCCTTTCAAACCCAAAGGCTATATCCACAAAGGTTACCTTTTTGCCATCCAGCCACATAGACCTCATCTGACATACAAGTCAAGATCTGCTTGACTAATGTCCAAGCTCACACATGGCTTCTCCTCATAATGGGGGCCTTACAACTTTGAGCACCATGAATCATTGGTGGTACCTTACGAAGGTGGGGCATTGAGCATATCTAATAGTAGGCTGTACCAAAGAGCGACAAATATGTCCATAGAGTATGGGTTGAGGACTAGAGTTGTGATACATCGCATATTACGTTCGTGATTGTGTTCTCTGTGTTGAGCCTACTAGTGGTATGTAAATCCTCTTTAGTTAGGACTTTGTCAAGTAGAGGGGGCACTTCAAATGATCAATCACAACAAAAACTTACACATTGTAGCCATCACTCAAAGGAATATGGGAGCCACATATGTAGGGTCACATTCAAAAGTCTCAGTGGCTCTTTATTCTTTAGCATTAGCCATAAGACAACTTCATAATTGTGCAATTCAAACTCTAATGGCATGCCATTTCCTTACAAATGGGATCTTGGTTTCTACTTTTCTTCTCATAGCTCATATACCCCCTCTAAGCTTTTAGAGGATAGTATGATAGGATACGATTAGCCTATTGAGTCAAGCTAAAGGTTTTGATATGTTCTATATAATCTGTACTAATGTGGGGTGACGAGTAAACATGTGTTTTTGTACAACTTTGATCCTTGGATTGATTGGAAGAATTTGCTTGTTGTGTAGTCTTTGAGGTAGAATTAATAGTATCAGGGGGATGCCATTGTCAAAAATTTTATCATTAAACTACTTTTCCCTTTGGTATCAATATGGTGGATTGAGCAAAGGCACATGGTTACTATTTTTCTATTTCTAGTTTCTACAATGATTTGTCTTCGGATACCTAATGTTCAATTAGTTGGCTAGCAGTAGCTTAGGACAATTGCAACTATTTGTTGGTTGGCAATAGTATCTTTTTTACAAACAATGATTGATCTCTTAGGTAATGATTTCTTTGCTTTTGACTTCATGGTTTTCTTGAGTGGCTTAACTTATAGTGTTTTTAAAACTTGAGTTGGGATTTTCTAAGCTTTGGAGTTTCTTTCACTATGGTGAAACTTGAATGTGATGACAACACTAAAGAATTCAATTTGGGGGCCTTGGTAGCCAAATACATTGATTTCTTACATAATAGCCTTGAGCTTGTAATCGGGATTTGGACACCCATCACGGTGTTAAGTTGACTCTCCTATGTTATTATCAATGAAGTATTCTAGGCCATTTTGGTGGGTGTATCTGTTGTTGGTTCTTGATAGATTTGGAGGCTATCATAGCTTTGTTAGTCTTGTGGACACCCACTTAGTGCTTGTCTTTATTATAGGAAGATTTTGATCGACCGTTTTTTTTCTCCCATTGGGCTTTTAGTTAGTGATGTGTTTTATTCCCCTTTTCTAGAGTTGTTGGTCAATCCTATGTGGTTTTCTTCTCTTTCTTTTGGTGAGTGGGAAAAATCTCCTTTACTAAAAGTCTTGGGCACCCACTTTGTGCTTCTCTTTGTTGTAAGGAGATTTCAATTAATTGGTCTTTCTCTCGTCGGGCTTTAACTAGTTCAATGAAAATTTATTTATCCCCCTTTTTACAGTTGTGGATCAATCCTAAAGTGGTTTTCTCTTTCTTTTGGTGATGAGCAAGATCTACTATTCTAAAAGGAGTGATGATCTTGATATTGGAAAGGTAATGGTAAATTTGTTGTGCATCAAAGTTAATCTTACACTTGGCCAAGTGCTTGATAGTTCTCCCAAGCATTGTTTCTTTTTCAACATCTTTTCTCTCTCTTAAGAAGCATGTAAAATAACAATGCTTCCGATCTCAATGATCATTAAAATATCATATTTTCTTGGAAAGAAGTATAGTTGTCCCTCGTATGGGTTGATCATAGCTAGTAGATTTAAGTTCGACATATCTGATTTTTCTCCATGCATCATAGATCAATATGTTAAAATCAGAGCCTTTGTCAATGAGAGCTTAGGAAAATCAATGAACAAATGCATGACCGCACATTTAGCACACTATGGTTACCTTGTTTTCCTCCTTTGATCTTTCTCTATGCACAAAATGTTGCTACATATTTGGGTTGACCATAATGCTAATAAGAATTCATTCTCTAGCATGGATCTTTATGTGGCCTTGTTCTCAACAAAAGGATCATTACTGGAATTAATAGATAGCCCATGAGGACTACATTACCCTTTTCATCATCATAAGGGTTCACATAGTCCAGTGATTCCTCCATATATTAGGTTGGTATGTCATTCAGCAAGTATATGGTTCTAGGTTCAAGTGGTGTTGGAATTTGTGATGGATTGATGTCACTCCTAGGTACTATAGGTTTTTAAATCATTTAGTATAGGTAGGGCTAGTGGTGCTCCTTGCATCGGTAGCCCTCAATTGGTTAGATAAAAATCATTTGAGTGGGAGTTAGGATAGGGTAATCTTTATGGGGCTCGACATATGGTTGCATCATGACCAAACCACTGTTGACATTCTGACAGCAAGCGATCACCACCATTATGGATGTAGTGGGTGTTAGGAATGTAGTTCTACCTGGGTTTGAGACACTCATTTGATTTTTATCCATTCTTGTTGTAGGTCCACTACTTGCATGAAACTAGACTCTTTTTTATTTCCCTAATCACAGTGTAGAGTGATGATTCCTAAAGTTTGGCTCTTACCCTTTTTTCCTTTCCCTCCAAAGACCATCAAATTCTAATTGATTCTTTTAAATGTCCCATTGGCTACAACTTTGGTTGCTGCTTTGAGAGTATTTGCGTAGCTAGCTCTAAAAACCTCTGGATGAACAAGTCCTTGGGAAATGTTTAAGTATTTGTTTTTTGCTGCATCCAAGCTCGTGAACCATGTCCTTTATTCGCCTAAGCATAAGCCTTTCAGCCTGTGCTTTCTTATCACTGACCTTGAGGTTGTTAGCCTCACATACTTAAGATCAACATTACACATCGCAGCTTAAGCATATATTCTTTGGGATCACAATCATGGTTGGGGCAAGCGATTCCAAATTTGTGGCCACAACTGTTCACCTTAACCTTGACGACCCATTTGCAATCGCACCTGTGGTTCTTCCAGAATCGTGCTTGCACTAATTAATCAGCAGCAGACATAGAAACTACGTATTGCCATCATCATGTGGGGCTGCATGAAACAAACTTATAATCTCATCAGATCAAAGCAGCAACTCAAAACTGCAGTAATCTGCACGAGTTACAAACTGGCATCATCACTCACCCAAGAGCTGGAGGAGGTAAGTGTAATTCGAGAAGTCCCCTTCAAGTATGATTACATTGAAGCCACGCTGGACATCCCTTCTCAGATGCTCAGGTTCACAAAGGACGATTCCATTCTGGCCATCAACAAGATCAAGCAGCGTGATTAGAAGATAGAGGATGTCTTTGCCTTCGACAATGGTGCTTTTTATACTGTTCACAAAGATAATTTGAGAGTATGGGAGTCTATAAACAACATGTTGATGGTATTGTCGTCATCTACTGGGGCTATCTTAGACTGTAGACGATCTTGCTTTTTGCAGTCATCACACTCGCAATTAATGGGGATTGTCACATGTTCTTTCTCCATGTACAAATCCACGTAAATCTTAGTTAGAATGGGACTAATAAAAGTGGAAACAGGAATGAGATATCTTTGCACTCACTTATCTAGTTTCTGTATTCAATCAGATATAATTTTCAAAGAGGTGGACAAAATGTAGGTTTCCACCCATCAACAACCGAGAGGCAAAATGACTGAAGAATTCTCCTTCAGTGCTTTACGTTTTGTATTCGCTTACATCACGCACATATGATAAGAATATGGTCTCTTTAACCAACAATCTGTCTCGTAATTTTGGTGATTAATTTCTTCATGTTATTAGAGCCTTGGACTCACTCCTACATGATTCAAACCTGCAACATACATGCAGGGCTGAGAGAGAGGAATAAAAGGACTCTTGAAGAAGCACAATCAGTAGCCTCACACTTGTCCTCACCTTCGCCCCATGCATGCACACTTGTGCATCAATTCCACAATAATCGCCCAACCAAGGTGCAAAGATTCAAGACCATACCATGGAAAGCCCAAATTTGATGTCAGTTGGCCTTGGAAACTGGACAAACGGCAGTCAAATGAACAATGTGAGACTTGACCTCTTTTTAACAGTCTTACATATAAGCTTGAGGAGAAGAGAACAAGTTTTCTCAGGAGATGATCTGGCTACACCTTTGGACTAAAGAGGAAGCTCTGTGATTGCACCTCTGGGTTTTCTTGTAACCTCACAGCCACATTTGTGGTAAGAAAGAGCTCTGCAAGTGCAGTACCAGTAACAAGATTCTTCAGAAATATGTTTTCCACCCTTGAAAAGTGATCTTTCACATCTTTGACCTGAATAAGTGATTTTCTACATCTTTGAAATCTGTGACATAGAAAAATGGCCATTTTCTAGTTTGTGGTATGTATAGGTGTATGTATTTATGACACCATATGCACAGCAAACTTCTCACTATGCTGGCATAGCAAATCTTCCTTTCCATCATCTGACATGCCTTGTGATAACCAAGGCAGGTCTGGGGAATACCCTTGCAGCCGTAATTTTTTACTAAGATCTTTTAGCTTTGCATACATACAATTGCTCTGGGGATGGCTCTTATCCCCCACAGTAAATGAATGCACATTTCCACCTCCATCAGTCCACCAACAATGTCCTGGTAGTTTCCATGCTTCATTTTTTGTTCTCAAAGCCTCGACCTTCGCTGCTTTTTCTTGCATGCCAGCAGCTGCATATATGTTGCTCATGCAGACATAATAGTATGATGCAGTGCACTTGTCATCCAACTGCAATGCATGCTCAAAGGACCATCTCCCAAGCTCCACATTTCCTGAATTTTGACAAGCATCAGACAGGACCAACCGCAAATCAGAATCTGGTACCTTCTCGATCATGCTTAGAGCCTTGTCAAAATGACCTGCACGGCTGAAAAGATCAACCAAGCAAGTGTAATGTTCTGAACTGGGAATGATGCCATAGGTACTGCTCATCATCTCAAAGTACATTTGCCCCTTTGCCACTAGACCTGCATGACTGCAGGCAGCAAGCAAAACACTAAAGGTGGCACCATCTGGCTGTGTACATTCTCCTCTCATCTTGCTGAACAAGTTGAAAACCTTCTCAGCCTTACCAAGCCGAGCATATCCACCCATGAGTGCAGTCCAAGCGACTGCATCCCTGGTTGGAAGACTATCGAACACTTCTTGCGCTTTGGCAAGCACACCGCACCTGGCATACATATCTACCAAAGCCTTGCCGAGTACAATATCATGTTTCTCAGATAACCCCAGCCTGCGGACCTCAGCATGTATCTTTTCACCCTCCTCGGTTGCTCCCACACTGCCACAAGCCTTCAATATGCATGCAAAGGTGACCGCACCTGGAGAGAAGCCTTCATCTCGCATGCGCCCGAAGCAGCTCAGTGCTTCCTCAGCAAGCCCATGCTGGGCATATCCAGTGATTAGCGCAGTCCAACAGACTGCATCCCGAACACGAAGTCCCTCGAGCACTTCTTGTGCTTTGGCAAGAGCACTGCACTTGGCATACATGTCTACCAGTGCAGTGCCTAGCACAATATCACAGCTGTTCAATAACCCCAGCCTGTTAACCTCAGAATGTATCTCTTTGCCCTTCTCAATTGCTCTCATATTGCCGCAAGCTTTCAAAATGCATGCAAAGGTGGTTGCATCTGGGGAGATGCCCTCATCTCGCATCTGTTTAAAGCAGTTAAGAGCTTCCTCATTGAGACCATTGTGGGAATATCCAGTAATAAGCACATTCCAAGCAACTGCATTTCGTACTGGAAGCCCATCAAACACTTGTTGTGCCTTGGTAATTGCATTGCACTTGGCATACATGTCCACTAATGCAGTGCCTAACACATTATCATGATTTTCCAACAACCCCAGCCTGCGGACCTCAGCATGTATCTCTTCGCCCATCTTGGCTGATCCTATGCTGCCACAAGCTTTCAAAATAGATAGAAACGTGACTATATTCGGGGAGAAGCCTTCATTTCGCATCTGCCAAAGGCAGGCCAGAGCTTCTCGTCCAAACCCATGCTGAGCATATCCAGCAATTAATGCATTCCAAGACACTGCATTTCGTACTGGAAGCTCATCTAACACTTGACGAGCTTTAGCAAGTGCACCACACTTGGCATACATGTTCAACAATGCATTGCCAAGCACAATATCATGATTTTCCAATAACCCCAGCCTCTGAGCCTCTGCATGTATCGCTTCACCTTTCTCTGTGGCTCCTATGCTGCCACAAGCTTTCAAAATGCATATAAAGGTGACTGAGTTTGGGGATAGGCCTTCATCTTGCATCCGTCCATAGCAGCTCAGTGCTTCCTCAGGGGGTCCATGCTGGGCATATCCAGCAATAAGCACATTCCAAGAGACTGCATTCCGTACTGGAAGCTCATCAAATACTTGTTGTGCTTTGACGAGTGCACCACACTTCGCATACATGTTCACCAATGCAGTGCCAAGCACAATGTTATGACTTTCCAGTAAACCCAGCCTGTGGACATCCGCATGTATCTCCTCGCCTTTCTCAAGTGCTCCTATGCTGCTACAAGCTTTTAAAATGCATACAAAGGTGACTGAATCTGGGGAGAAGCCCTCATCTTGCATTTGTCCGAGGCACCGAAGAGCTTCCTCAGCGAGCCCATGCTGGGCATATCCAGTGATAAGCACATTCCATGAGACTGCATTCCGTATTGGAAGCCCGGCAAATGTTTCTCGAGCTTTTGCAAGAGCACCGCACTGGGCATACATTCTGACGAGGGCAGTGCCAATATAGATGTCCCTTTGAAGCAGCCCTGTTGCGAGAATGTCAGCATGTATCCTGCTGCCTTTGTGCAGGTCCTTCTGTTTGCCGCACGCCTTGATCAAGTCCATCAAGTCACGTATGGTAGAGAATTCTCCAGCTTTCACGGGCAAGTCCTCGCGCGCGCTATGCCGACCATCCATAAGCGCTGCCATGTCTGTTTGTACCCGAAGTCGGGGGGCCTGGGCCCTGTCTGTGAAGCATCCGAGTGTGCTTCCTTTGTTATGTAGAAACGGAGATGTATATCGGAAAAATGTAACAGATCGAGCTTTCACATACCTTGTTGCTGCTGCTCCGACTGTGCGATGGTTGAGACGACGCCTTCCGTATAAGCAAGCCTAGGTCTCTGCATGCCGCCATCCCGATGCTGTGTCGCAGGTGTGACAACGTTCTTCTTCTGTTCAAGGAACCGCAGACGAGAACAAGGAGCCAGCTTTGGGAAGCACAATTGATCATGGTAGCAGCTTCTCTAACCATAGATAGCCATCCATCTTCTCCTACCATAACCATCCTTCAGTGCTCCTAATACACTAGATTGTTATTAGCTCCTCTTAAGTAGGTTGGATTCGTGCAACACGGTTGTATGATTTGGCATATGCAGAGACCATTATTGTCATGTATCCTATTAGCATAAGAATGTGTATCTATTGATCACAATAGTACCATGCTATGATACATGTAATCTAACATCTTAATTTGTATGCTTCAAAAAACCGCAAAATGTCTTCAACTCTATCTCATCAAAATGAAACGTCGTCTCTTTTAAATTATGCCTTACATGAACAATAACTATGAGTTTTCGGAGCTAATTAGATTTGGTTATGGACTTATCGTATAGCTTGAGACGTTCTATTGATGAAGAGCACCTTGCAAAACATAAGAAGAAAAACTAAAAACTTGCTTGATCAAAGTTTGAGATTTGGTGATTTGTATGTTAGAAGCATCCGAAGAGCTAGCATAGGTCTCTTTGTTGTTTTATAATTATGGGAGAAAGTGCCATTCCCCTATCTTCTTAGAAGATGTGAACTTTTCTTTGTTTTTCTTTACTGTTTTTCTAAATAATGTGGTTTGTACTAATAAAAGGTATTTACATCATCCCTAAGGAGACGATTTAAACTAAGTAACCTTAGTTACAATTCTTAAGTGCTTTGTGGAAAGCCTATACCTAGAGGATTGCCTACCAAGAGCTTTGAGAATAGTAAGAGTCTCAAATTTACAAAACGGGATACTAATAGGCTTAAACTTATCAACCTTACCAATAACTTTGATTGTCCTATGCAACCATATGGTTCTAATCACAACTGCTTTGATGATATTCCAATGTGCTGCTTTCACCTCTTGCTAGCTACCCATAATCTCCAAAGAGATCACCTTTGGCATCTACCACCCAACCTTGTCTACCTAGTGTATCCATTGCCTTCCATAGGCCTCTAACTTCCATAAGGAGGAAACATTGGAAAACCTTGAGACCCTCTCCCTAGTAGGCCACCTGTTCATAGTGGTCTTCCAAAGAGTTAAGTTCAATCTCCTAACATGGGTACTCCTCCATGTGCCTCTAATTCACCTCTTCTAGGATGCCCTCCTTACACCATTGGTTAGTTGCAACAATGTAATCCTCCCTGCAATGCTCCCAAAGACACTTGTAAAGCTTTGTCAACAATCCATATATGCCTAGTGATTTCCCATCCTTCATGGAGATGAGGGTGAAACCAAACTCTTCGAGGGTGAAGGGGGCTTCCAGTTTGTTTGCTTGCATGTCTGATAACTTCATGCTATATCCATCAAAGGAGTCAACAATTCTCTTGTCATAGCTCCAAGGCTTCTCATAGGCCCTGCCTACCACAATAGCCAAGTGTTCTCTAAACACCTCTAAGATCCCATCTTGGTTTAAGAATTTGGCACCACTTGAATCTTCAATACATGTTATCCATTCTCTTTGTGCTTTCTTTTTCAACTCTTTGAAGTAGAAGGCAATCGAAGTGTCTTCCGCTTCCTCCCATTTCATCTTTAGTTGTACCTTTGCAGCATGGACTTGACGATCTTCTTACATTGCATTCTAAGGTATAGCTCCCCCTCTTGCAATAGATGGCACAAAATAAAATCATTAGGAGTGTAAGGAAGATCAAATAACAAATTGAGTCTAGCTCTAGTAGTATGATCTAGAGCAATTTTCCATTGCTTAGAAAGATTTTTGTCATGCCTCTTCGTTTGCACCGCTACCACCTTGTTACTTTCTATCCATGTTGAGGATGGATTAGAACAAGTGTTTTTAGCTTTGTCCCATACGTGTTTAAGCTTCATAACAAAAGGTGATGAATCCAGGAAGGATGTGTTAAAGCCTAAATAGTAGGCATCCATCCTTCATGGCAATGCTTATGATAGGATGGAAGGAGAGTTAAATTGGACAATTGTCAGATGAGGAAACTTTTGTGATTAGGGTAAACTTGGAATTTGATGCCACCTTCCAAGCTGCATCATTCAAATAGTCTCTATCCAAGCATGTGGATCTCCACCACTCCCCTTTTTGATAGTTGTGGCATGTGTGCAACTTGTCATTCTTACCAAATGTGCATGATACATTGACTAACTCATGCATGTGATAGAGTGTCTCCTAGTTCCTCTTCTCATCTACCAACATTGAGCTTCTACCATGCAATCTATTAGCCTCTTTAGTTGTCATGTTTCAATTGCCCATTAGCAAGGTTGGGCTACCATAAAGTTTTTCGGCAAGTCAACCCCACCAATTGCTCCTTGCTAGCTAAAGCATTGGCCACATAGATTGAGACCAGTAGTAAGTTGTCTCCAACATATTGGCCTTAAGTGCAATTAGGAAGCCCTCCTCATCTGCCCAAGCTAGCTTTAGGGCCAAGTAGTCCTCGACGACAATCATCATTGGTCCTCCCTGCCCCTCTTATGATTCTGTGCAAAAGTGATGTATCCTAGGTAAGTGAGTTTCAATGCTTCCTCTTCTCCAACCTTAATTTCTTGAAGCATTAATACATATGGCCTCATGTGTCACAAGATCTAGTACATAACTTCTTTCCTCCTATTAGAACATAGCTTTCGAACATTCCATGAGATAGTAATAATCTTCTTCATTAGGGTTAGGGTTATATTAAGCTAGATTCTCCATGAGCTCCACCTCCTCTCCCATCGAGGCATAGTAATTGCAATCAACTAGTGGCAGTCTAGCCTATTGTTTGATTGAATACTTATTGTTCTTTGGCAGTTTTGTCTTCCATCCAAAGCTAGGGTCGGTATTCTCCTTGTCCCTGCCCTTGTTATATTTAGAGCTAGAGGTCGAGGGTTGCTTTGGAGGCTTCTATCCACTCCTATTTCCCAAATGGTCAATCTTTCTCTTACTTTCATCCTTATCCCCACCAAGTGACACCTTAGCTGCCTATGTTGATGCTTCTAGTAGTGTGGGGCTTGGATCTTGGATGGGTAGTCCTTTGCAAAATGTCTGCATTGCTTACAAATATAATAAGAGTCCACGAAGTTACCAAAGTGTACTTGCACCACCACTTTGGAGCCATCTCGATTTGCAAACTCCAAATACTCTAGGGGCTTGTTTCTCCAATCCTAGAGGATACAAACCTTCTTCTCAAGCTTGAGAACTCCACAAGTTGAGGCATTTGCAAGGATGTACAACACCCAGCCTAGTGATGTTGCACAGATCAAATGTGAGACTTGTGTGTATCGAGCAGAAGAAGCTCTCCCTTACTCTCTTTTCTTATAAAATTGAAAACATGACTCATAAAACTCAAAATAGACTTATTAACTCAAGAATTGTGATGTTAGTAGCTTCAATTTCACCATTGGTTTTAGGATGAAAAGATGAACTAAAATCAATTTTAGTACCAAGGTTAGAGAAGAGGGTCATTAGAGACAGAAAATTTATTAATAGGAATCCATTGGTTTTGAGACAAATTCAACCAAGCATCATGAAATCAAAGTCATACAAATAAGTATGTTTTATAGCATCTAATGAAGATGTAGAAAGCACATAAATATTATTTACAAACAATCTACGACTTTATGCATTAGTTCTACAATATTTTCTTTCATCTTATATCAAAACAGTACCAATGCCATCACCACTAGCGTTAGTACAACTAGAAAGAATGGTCTATTTAAATCAGGGAGTTGTAAAACGAGTGCATGAGTTAATGCATGCTTTTGTAAATCAAAGAATCATTGTTGGTTATCATCCCAATGAAATAAAAAACATTTACTTAATAATAAAGTTAATTGCAAAATAAGTAATGAAAAGTTTCTAACACATTTACAATAAAAACTGGCTAGTCCTGAAAATGAGCAGACCTCATGCACATTTTTGGGTATATGCCATGCATTAATAGCCTCAATTTTGCGTGGGTTAACTTGATTTCCTTTAATAGACACAATATGACCTAAATATTCCATTTCTGTTTGAAAGAAAGTACTCTTTTCTAGATTAGCAAAAAGATGATTTTGTTTTAGTAAACTAAAGACTAAAGATAAATAATTTTCACGTTCTCTTTCAGTTTTGCTAAAAACAAGAATATCGTCAAAAAATACAATAAAACAATGCTAAAATTTTAAAAATATTCGATTCATCATTCTGTTGAAAGTGATAGGTGCATTAGTAAGATAAAAGGGCATTACTAAAAATTTGTAATGGCCAAATTGGGTCCTAAAGGTAGGTTTATAAATGTCAAGTGTAGCCATACGGACTTGATGATAGCCCAGACTTAAGGCCAATTTTGCTAAACATAGTAGCACCTTGCACTTTGTCTAACAGATCATCCACATGAGAAATTGGATATCGATTTTTAACAATAATTTTATTTAGAGCTCTATAGTCTATGTATATATAATAGGTTTGATTATTTTTCTTTACTAAAAGAATAGGAGCTCCAAAAGAGGAATTGCTAGGTTGGATTAATTTTCTATTTAATACATTTTCAACTTATTTTTGGATTTCTTTTTGTTCTACATGATTATGGCAATAATGAGCTTTATAGGGAGGTTGGCTACTAGATAGAAGGTCAATTTGATGATCCTTGGGTTGTGATGGAGGAAGTTAAAGATGCAAATCAAAAGAAATATAATTTTAAAAATTACTAATAAATTTTATTATATTATGGTTAACTTAGACTTAACAACTTTGGCTTCATTAATTAATACAAGAAAAGCTTTAGATTGTTTTTGAATGGCACGCTTTGCTTGAATGTGACTAATTAATGGGTATGACTCAATGTCTATTAGTCCTTCAAGAAAAAGAATTTTACCTTCATGTTGAATATGTCATAATCAATATTAGGATTAAATTGATACCACCAAGGTATACCTATGAATTACATTGATAGATTGTAATGGTGCTACTAAAATTTTTTGTTTTTTTCTATAATATCCAATGTAAATTTCTAATCCATGCATTTCTTTGGTTCCGTTATATCGCTGTCTTAAAAATGCAGCCTTAATTTTATAAGTGGACAGAACAATTTTAAGTTGCAATTTTCTAACTGTCTTTTCCAAAACAAAGTCATGCGTACTACTGTCATCATGCAAGACAATCATTTCATTATTATGGATTTTACATCTCATTTCAATAAAGCATGGATATAAATTTTACTAGCAGGTTTGTCAGTGTCATTAGATTTTTCTCCCATAAGTGTGACTGATGCTAGGAGGCATATTCCACGGTGGATTCCGTGAGGTTTTGCGGTGGATTCCGTAAAATTTTATTATTACTAGGGCTCATACACAAAGTGGATTCTTTGTGCGAGAAGTCGATGGGACGCCTATCCTTTTCGGGTGTTTTGTTAATTTTATGTGTACATGGGTGATTCCATAGCGGGTGATTCCGCAAAATACATATTTAAATTAATAAACGTTTATGAGTTTAGAGTGCGCACTCGTAATAAATTAAGGTTAGGATTGATTTCTAATCAATTTATTTATGTAGCTGAAGACTGCTAGGTATTCACTTTTGTCGGTTTAATTGTATTATTTTTCTAACAATGGTGAATGCTTCAGTCGATGTGTAGAGCGAGCAGTGGTGGCATTGGGAAGCATTGGAGGATAGCGTGTATTCAAATTATCATCAATTTTTTATGGGCGCGTATCTTAGACATGGCACCTATATTTTATCACGCTTATTTATTAGAGTGCTTGATATTTATTTATTATTTTTGTATGCGCATGGACGCATGATTTAAATATTTGTATTGGACATTGTATTTGGGTACCGCCCGACTTCTTGGGCACCCATTAGCTTTAATTCTTTATTGGCACAAAAGCGAACTCAAAAGCTAAAGCGTGCTATTTTATAATTTGGGCTATTATTTGAGCTTGAAGATGAATAATATATTAAATACATGCTTTGTGGAGCGCTCACACAAGGCATGGGGGGAGATTGCACCCAATTGGTCTCTTGTTCATGTCGTGCAAGCTTTCTTCATTGGTTTTTGTGTAAAAAGTAGAGTTATTTTGTTCTTGGAAACCTTCTGACGCTCACTACGCACACATACGACGACCGATCTGTGCACCAGTGGTATCAGAGAGAAGTTGAGATCGAGAGCTTCCAATCGCTTACCATCTTGCGCGAAGGCGGAGCTCTTGGAACGATCGAGCTCTACAATCATTTTCGTTGCGAACAGTTGATACCATCGTGTTCCTGGCAGTTAAGAACCCCCTTCCGCACCCTCTGATCGCGAGAGACCAGCCTCTGTGGCGGAGGACCACGCGGATACTTCCTTCAACAAGTCATCTTCATACAAATAAGAAAAACTTAACTCCATAGCCAAAAGCTTTCAAAGCTTTAACAAAAAAAGCTTATTAAGCTTAATAATAAGCTTATTAAAAAGCTTATCTCCACGAATTTTTCTGCCTACGACGGGAGTATCTTCTGGCTGCCGTCGATTCCGTCGAGTACATCCTGAAGTCCACGAAAATCACCTTGGTTTCTTAAGCTTTAAGTCCTCTAAGATTTCCAAGTTCTCCAAGTCAACAAAGTCACAAAGGTCATCTTCAACCATTACCATAGCGGCAATTCATACACAGAAGTACATGAACCAGTCTATTGCTCTCTGGAAGTCCCTGTTCACACTTACAGACTTATTGAACTAGTTTCAGCAAGAGCAGAAGTTCACACGTAGACCATACGCAGTTTCTACGCAACACTATTCTTTTGGAAGACAATTGTGACAATGAATACCGCAATCGTAAAGGAGAAAGACTACAAAAGCCAAACAAAATATACAAGCTTTGTAAACCCGCCTTTGAGCTACGCTCATCTCGCTAATAAGATTTCGAGAGTGTGAGGTCTTTTGGAATTTTGCAGGATGACTGAATAAAACATGGACGATTTTATGGCTGAAGGAGATCTACCCGAACCAACGATGGAGCAAAAGTTGAATTTGATTATAATGCAGCTTCAAGAAGAACGAAGAGCCCGATAAGCATTGCAAGTTCAATTGGCCAATCTGCAACGATCTACCACCAACCAAGATGGATCTCAACCCGAAGATCTTATACGACGTACCATCGATGCAACACTTGAAGCCCAATCGATCCGCAAAGAAACAAAGATAAGTAAAAGAAACTTCAAATTTCGTATTTTCAATGGATCGCACGATGGAAAGACTGTACTTGCTTTTATCAGTCAATTTGATGATTACTTCCATGAAGAAACATACACTGAGAAAGACAAAATTAAATGTGTCACTAACCATTTAGTTGATCGAGCATCTTTATGGTGGATTGTGGTCCACAAGAGCGTTGATTGCCCCACTACCTGGGAGACTTTTCAAAAGAAAATTTTACAGAATTTCCTTCCTCCTCAATTCCATGAAAAAGCTATCAAGCAATGGAATCTTCTATAACAAAGGGATCGCGAACCTATTTCCCAATACACTGAGCGTTTCTGGAATGCCCTACTACAACTACGTATGCTCGAAGATGTACCTGAAGCAACTCATAGACGCAAGTTTATGTCTGGCCTACTTGGACATTTCTATGCTGAAGTCAATATGTTCAAGCCAACAACTCTTGAAGATGCAATTTCCTTGGCTCATGACACTAAAGACAAGATTCGCGGACGAGACAAGCGACCACAACAATTTCCAACTAATGGTAACTTTGGTTCCAAACAATTCAATTCAAATTTCCGAAGATTCAATCAAAGTCATTTTCTTCCATCTTCATTGTGTAAATCTTGGACACGACCACCTGCCTTGCCATCAAACACCAATCCAAACCCTAAGCCATCATCACAGTCAAATCCCAACATTCCTAAACTTCCTGCCATTACCAATAATGTATCCAAAGCAAAACCCATAGTTTGTTACAAATGTCATCAACCTGGATATCTAGCAGCCAATTGCCAATCCAAAAAGCCATCCGTACATATCAATTATCTGGGAGCAATAGAAGAAGAAGAATGTGAGGAAATGCTGGACTTTACGGAAGATGATGACGAAATTGGTACTACTTCGGATACTTTGCCAGGTATGCTAACTCCCATTCTTTATTAACAATGAAATGTTTTGTGCATGGTAAAGAAAAGACTATTTTACATGATGATGGGAGCACACATGACTTTATTTCTGCAAAATTAGTCAAAGAATTGAATTTACAAATTGTTTCTATACATTATCGCATCAAGGCTACATTTCTAGGTACGAGATATAATGGAACACAAGAGGTGCATAATTTAGAAATTAAAATTTGTGAATATACTGAATGAAGAAATTTTCTAGTTGTACCTTTGCAGTCTAGTGACATTATCTTAGAAATGCCTTAGCGGCATCAATACAATCCTGACATAGATTATTCTATGCATTCAATTAAAATTTATTTTCAAGGAAAACAAATAACATTGCATGGTATGCACACTTCCAATAATTTTCCACTGCTTACTCATACTCAAGCTAAACGTGCATTATGTAAAAGTAGCAAATCTTATTTAATATGGGTGAATGAAATTCAATCTAAAGAAAAACAAATGCATCCTAGGCATACACAATTTATTGCCCAATTTCAAGATTGTTTTGCTGTTAATTTACCACCTAGATTACCACCTTCACGACTTGAAGATCATAAGATAGATTTAATTCCTAGAACACAACTACCATGTAAAGCACCATATAGAATAACCAAATTGAACAGAAAGAAATTCAAAACCAAGTAGAAGAATTGCTTAACAGAGGATTAATTTGACCTAGTAGTTCTCCATTTGGTGCACCTATCTTATTAGTGAAGAAGAAAAATAATACTTATCGCATGTGCATTGATTATCGTGCCCTAAACAAAATTACTGTTAAGAATAGATATCCAATTCCTAGGATAGATGATCTTATGGATAAGCTACAAGGATCTGCCATATTCAGTAAGATAGATCTTAAATCTGGATATCATCAACTAAAATTGGATAAATCTCATATATTCAAAACTGCATTTAGAACACAATTTGGACACTATGAATTTCTGGTCATGCCTTTCGGTTTAACTAATGTACCAGCCACATTTAGTCGTATGATGAATTGCATATTTTTGAAACATCAGTATTGTGTCATAGTTTTCTTTGACGACATATTAGTATTAAGCAAAAATGAGAATGAGCATTATGAACATTTGTCTTTAGTTTTTAAGTTGTTGAAAGACAATCAATTATATGCTAAACCCGAAAAGAGTGAATTCTTCCAAATAGAAATTGAATATCTAGGACATATTATTTCATCAGAAGGTATTAAAGTCGACCCTAAAAAGATAGAAGCAATTTTAAATTGGCCCATACCCAAAAATGTGCATGAATTACATTCTTTTCTAGGTCTTGCTAGCTTTTACAGAAAGTTTGTGAGGAATTTCTAATTACTTGCATTACCTTTGACAAAACTTTTAAAGAAGGGTATTGTGTATAACTGGTCTGACAATCAACAAAAATCCTTTAATTTATTGAAACATGCTTTACCTTATGCTTCTGTATTACAATTACCTGACTTCAATTGATGCCAGGAGGTATATTACATGGTGGATTCCGTGAGGTTTTACGGTGGATTTCGTAAACTTTTATTATTGGGGCTCATATACAAAGTGGATTCTTTGTGCGAGAAGTCAATGGGGATGCCTATCCTTTTCGGGTGTTTTGTTAATTTAGTGTGTACATGGGTGATTCCATAGCGGGTGATTTCGCAAAATACATATTTAAATTAATAAACGTTTATGAGTTTAGAGTGCGCACTCGTGATAAATACAGTGGAAAGCATTGGAGGATAGCGTGTATTCGAGTTACCATCTATATTTTGATGGGCGCATACCTTAGGTATGGCGCCTATATTTTGTCACGCCTATTTATCAAGGCGTTGGATATTTATTTATTATTTTTTTATGCACATGGGTGCACGATTTAGATATTTGTATTTGGACATTGTATTGGGTATGCCTGACTTCTTGGGCACCCGTCTATTAGCTTTATTTCTATTTGGCACAAAAGCAAACTCAAAAGCCAAAAGCGTGCTATTTTGTAACTTGGGCTATTATTTTGAGCTTGAAGATGATTAATACATAAAATACATGCTTTGTGGAGCGCTCACACAAGGCATGGGGAGAGATTGCACCCAATTGGTATCTTGTTCATGTCGTGCAAGCTTTCTACATTGATTTGTGTGCTCTTTTGGATTTTACAGGATGACGGAACAAAATATGGACGATTTTATGGCTGAAGGTGATTTACCCGAACTTACGATGGAACAAAAATTGGATTTGATTATGATGCAGCTTGATGAAGAACGAAGAGCCCGACAAGCTTTACAAGTTCAATTGGCTAATTTGTAATGATCTACCATCGACAAAGATGGACCGCAACCCGAAGATCTTATCCGACATACCATCAATGCAACACTCGAAGCTCAATCCATCCGCAAAGAAACAAAGATAAGTAAAAGAAACTTCAAATTTCATACTTTCAATGGATCTCGAGATGGAAAGACTTTACTTGCATTTATCAGTCAATTTGATGATTACTTTCATGAAGAGACATATGCTGAAAAAGACAAAATTAAATGTGTCACTAATCATTTAGTCGATCGAGCATCTCTATGGTGGACTGTGGTTCATAAGAGCATTGATTGTCCCACTACCTGGGAGAGTTTCCAAAAGAAGTTTTTGCAAAATTTCCTTCCTCCTCAATTCCATGAAAAAGCCATAAAGCAATGGGATCTTCTACAGCAAAGAGATCGTGAACCTATTTCCCAATACACTGAACGTTTTTGGAATGCCCTACTGCAGCTACGCATGCTCGAAGATGTACCTGAAGCGACTCACAAACGCAAGTTTATGTCTGGCCTACTTGGACATTACTATGCTGAAGTCAATATGTTCAAGCTAACAACCCTTGAAGATGCAATTTCTTTGGCTCATGACACTGAAGACAAGATTCGAGGAAGAGACAAGCGTCCACAACAATTTCAAGCAAATGGTAACTATGGTTCCAAGCAATTCAATTCAAATTTTAGAAGATTCAATCAAAGTCGTTTTCTTCCATCACCATTCCGTAAGTCTTGGACACGACCACCTGCTTTGCCATCAAATACCAATCAAAACCCTAAGCCATCCTCACAGCCAAATCCTAATATTCCTAGACTTCCTGCCATTACCAACAATGTATCTAAAGCCAAACCAATAGTTTGTTACAAATGCCATCAACCTGGACATCTGGCAGCCAATTGCCAATCGAAAAAGTCACCTGTCCATATCAATTATCTTGGAGCAATGGAAGAAAAAGAACATGAGGAAATGCTTGACTTTACAGAAGATGATGACGACATTGCCACTCCTTCGGATACTTTGCCAGGTATGCCAACTCACATTCTTTGTTGACAGTGAAATGTTTTGTGCATGGTAAATAAAAGATTATTTTACATGATGATGGTAGCACACATGATTTTATTTCTGCAAAGTTAGTGAAAGAATTGAAATTACAAACTGTTTCTACACATTATCGCATTAAAGGAACATTCCTAGGCACAAGATATAATGGAACACAAGAGGTGCATAACTTAGAAATTAAAATTGGTGAATACACTGAATGAAGAAATTTCCTAGTTGTACCTTTGCAGTCTAGTGATATTATCTTAGGTATGCCTTGGCGTCATCAGTATAATCCTGACATAGATTATTCCACGCATTCAATTAAAATTTATTTTCAAGGAAAACAAATTACATTGTATGGTATGCACGCATCTAATAATTTTCCACTGCTTACTCATACTCAAGCTAAACGTGCATTACGTAAAAGTAGCAAATCTTATTTAATTTGGGTGAATGAACTTCAAGCTAAAGAAAAACATATGCATCCTAGGCATACACAATTCCTTGCACAATTTAAAGATTGTTTTGTTGATGATTTACCACCTGGACTACCACCTTCACGTCCTGAAGATCACAAAAAAGATTTAATTCCTGGTACACAACCACCATGTAAAGCACCATATAGGCATAATCAAATTGAACAGAAAGAAATTCAAAATCAAATATAGAAATTGCTAAACAGAGGATTAATTAGACCTAGCAGTTCTCCATTTGGCACACTTGTCTTATTAGTAAAGAAGAAGAATAATACTTATCGCATGTGCATTGATTATCGTGCCCTAAATAAAATTACTGTTAAGAATAGATATCCGATTTCTAGGGTAGATGATCTTATAGATAAACTACAAGGTTCTGCCATATTCAGTAATATAGATCTTAAATCTGGTTATCATCAAGTGAGATTGGATAAATCTGATATATTCAAAATTGTATTTAGGACACAATTTGGACATTATGAATTTCTAGTGATGCCTTTTGGATTAACTAATGCACCAGCTACATTTAGTCGAATGATGAATCGCATATTTCTGAAATATCAGCATTGTGTTATAGTATTCTTTGATGATATATTGGTATTCAGTAAAAATGAGAATGCGCATTATGAACATCTGTCTTTAGTTTTCAAGTTGTTAAAAGATAATCAATTGTATGCTAATCCAGAAAAGAGTGAATTCTTTCAAACAGAAATTGAATATCTAGGACATATTGTTTCATCAGAAGGTATTAAGGTTGACTCTAAAAAGATAGAAGCAATTTTAAATTGGCCCATACCCAAAAATGTGCATGAGTTACGTTCTTTTCTAGGTCTTGCTAGTTTTTACAGAAAGTTTGTGCGAAAATTTTCATTACTTGCATTACCTTTGACTAAACTTTTAAAGAAAGGTACTATATATAATTGGACTGATAATCAACAAAAGTCTTTTGATTTATTGAAACATGCATTAACCCATGCTCTTGTATTACAACTACGTGATTTCAATAGACCATTATTTTTAGTAGTTACTAATGCTAGTGGATCTGGAATAGGAGCCGTACTTATGCAAGAGAATCATCCCATAGCCTACTCTAGCTGTAAACTGAAACCATCCAAACTTAAATATTCTACCTATGATAAAGAATTGTTAACTGTAGTACAAGCCTTACGACAATGGAAACATTACTTAATGGGTTCTGAATTTATGATTAAGGCTAACCAACAAAGCATTAGACATCTCCTTAGTCAACCCCAAATATTTGACAGACATATCAAATGGGCAGCTTTCATTCAAAGTTTTCATCCCCTTATACAATATCAACCAGGAAAAGAGAATGTAGTAGCCAACGCTTTAAGTAGAAGACCGACAATTCATAATATTTCTGTGATATCATTTGATTCCCTTATCCCTATAAAAGATACTTATCATCAGGACATTACTTTTCAAGCTGATTGGAATAAATTAGTTGCAAATAATTGGATTCCTATTGATTCATTGTCTTACAATAATCAATTCATGTTTTATGAAAAAAGATTGTGTGTGACTGTTCCATTTAGATCATTTGTTTTGCATGAGATTCATTGTCCTCCATATCAAGGTCATAGAGGTATTATATCTACTTTGCGTACATTGACTGAAGATTTTTATTGGCCACATATGGACACTGATGTATCTAACTTTGTTTCTGAATGTTTAGTTTGTCAAAGAGTTAAAAGATACCATGGTAAATAGTATGGTTTACTGATGCCATTATATATTCCATCACGACCATGGGAACAGATTTCTATGGATTTTATTACTGGTTTACCTAACACTAAAGCTAACCATGATATGATTTGGACTGTTGTAAATAGGTTTAGCAAACAAGCATATTTCATTCCATGCAAGAAAACTTTAACTGCATCTCAAGCAGCTCAATTGTTTTTGAAAACTATTTTTACTAATCATGGTTTACCAAAAGTTATTATTTCTGATCGTGAGTCTAGATTCTGTAACAATTTTTGGATTACTTTGTTTGCTAACTTAGGAACAAAGATTGATTTTTCATTTGCATTTTATCCTGAAACAAATGGTCAAACAGAAGCTACTAACAGTACTATTTTAGATCTTTTGCGTGCTTACACTATTTCAAAACCACATACATGGGATACACATCTACATTTACTTCAGTTTCCATATAACAATACACCACACACAGCTACAAAGAAAGCACCATTTGAAGTGATTTATGGTTATAGATTGCCTACACCTGTTGCATCACTATTAATAAAATTCAGACTGCTGATGATATTGCTAACATGCATGCTACTATTTTTGATGAAGTTAAAGATATGATTGCCAAAGTCCAGCAATCATATACAAAACAAGTAAATAAGAAAAGATAGGCCATGAATTTTAAAGTTGATGATTATGTTTGGTTACGAATAGAAAAACGTAGATTACAAAGTGTAGATAAATACCCAGTTGTCAAATTAGCACCTAGGTTCTATGGACCATTCAAGATCATACACAAAATCAATGACAATGCATTTAAACTAGAACTACCGCAACATTGGAAAATTCACAACACCTTTCACATTAGTTTATTACGACCCTTTAGAGGCCAATTACCTGTACACTCTGTCTATGAAAACCCACCTTTGTTAGATGAAGAGACTGAAATCCTTGAGCCTGAAGCTATTATAGATATTGACTTTATGACCACTAGAACTGGCTATAGATATTCCAGATATTTGGTCAAGTTTAAAAACCATCCTGTTGAAGAGGCCCAATGGATGCACGCTAAAGACTTAAATGCTTTCCCCACTCTGTTAGCTCCACATTGAGCTAATAGCAATTGAGGACAATTGCTATCCCACCTCGGGGTATGATGCTAGGAGCCATATTACACGGTGGATTCCGTGAGGTTTTACAACGGATTCCGTAAACTTTTATTACCGGGGCTCATACACAAAGTGGATTCTTTGTGCGAGAAGTCGATGGTTCGCCTATCCTTTTTGGGCGTTTTGTTAATTTAGTGTGTACATGGGTGATTCCATAGCGGGTGATTCCGCAAAATACATATTTAAATTAATAAACGTTTATGATTTTAGAGTGCGCACTCGTGATAAATTAAGATTAGGATTGATTTCTAACCAATTGATTTATTTATGTAGCTGAAGACTGATATGTATTCACTTTTGTCGGTTTACTTGTATTATTTTACTAATGATTGTGAATGCTTCAGTTGATGTGTAGAGATAGCAGCTGTAGCAGTGGAAAGCATTGGAGGATAGCGTATATTCGAGTTATCATCTATATTTTGATGGACGTATACCTTAGGCATGGAGTCTATATTTAGACGTGCCTATTTATCAAGGTGTTGGATATTTATTTATTATTTTTGTATGAGCATGGACGCATGATTTAGATATTTGTATTTGGACATTGTATTGGGTATGCCTGACTTCTTGGGCGCCCGTCTATTAGCTTTATTTCTATTTGGCACAAAAGCAAACTCAAAAGCCAAAAGCGTGCTATTTTGTAATTTGGGCTATTATTTTGAGCTTGAAGATGATTAATACATAAAATACATGCTTTCTGGAGCGCTCACACAAGGCATGGGGGGAGATTGCACCCAATTGGTGTCATGTTCATGTCGTGCAAGCTTTCTACATTGATTTGTGTGCAAAAAGTAGAGTTATTTTGTTCTTGGGTCCTTCTGACGCTCACTACGCGCGCTTACGGCATCCGATCTGTGCACCATCAATAGACCATTCTTCTTAGTAGTTACTAATGCTAGTGGATTTGGAATAGGAGCTGTCCTTATGCAAGATTCTCATTCCATAGCCTACTCTAGTTGTAAACTCAAACCATCTGAACTTAAATATTCCACCTACGATAAAGAATTGCTAGCTGTAGTACAAGCCTTACATCAATGGAAACATTATTTAATGGGATCTGAATTTATGATCAAAACTGACCAACAAAGCATTAGACATCTCCTTAGTCAACCACAAATATCTGATCGACACATAAAATGGGCCGCTTTTATTCAAAGTTTTCATCCCCTTATACAATATCAACCAGGAAAAGAGAATGTTGTAGTTGATGCTTTAAGTAGAAGACCGACAATTCACAATATTTCTGTGATATCATTTGATTCCCTTATCCCTATGAAAGATACTTATCATCAGGATCCTACTTTTCAAGCTGATTGGAATAAACTAGTTGCAAATAATTGGATTCCTATTGATTCACTGTCTTATACTAATGGATTCATGTTTTATGAAAAAAGATTATGTGTCACAGTTCCATTTCAATCATTTGTTTTGTATGAAATTCATTGTCCTCCATATCAAGGTCATAGAGGAATTATATCTACTTTGCATACATTGACTGAAGATTTTTATTGGCCACATATGGACACTGATATATCTAACTTTGTATCTGAATGCTTAGTTTGTCAACGAGTTAAAAGACATCATGGTAAACAATATGGTTTACTAATGCCCTTATCTATTCCATCACGACCATGGGAACAGATTTCAATGGATTTTATCAGTGGTTTACCTAACACTAAAGCTAACCATGATATGATTTAGACTGTTGTAGACAGGTTTAGCAAACAAGCATATTTTATTCCATGCAAGAAAACTTTAACTGCATCTCAAGTTGCTCAACTATTTTTAAAAACTGTTTTCACTAATTATGGTTTACCAAAAGTCATTATTTTTTATTGCGATTCTAGATTTTATAATAATTTTTGGATTACTTTGTTTGCTAACTTAGGAACAAAGATTGATTTTTCATCTGCATTTCATCCTGAAACAAACGGTTAAACAGAAGCTACTAACAGTACTATTTTAGATCTTTTGCGTGCTTACACCATTTCAAAACCACACACATGGGATACACATCTACATTTACTTCAGTTTGCATATAATAATACACCACATATAGCTACAAAGAAAGCACCATTTGAAGTTATTTATGGATATCGATTGCCTACACCTGTTGCATCATTATCAAACAAAATTCAAACTGCTGATGATATTGCTAACATGCATGCCACTATTTTTTATGAAGTTAAAGATATGATTGCCAAAGCCCAGCAATCATATACAAAACAAACAAACAAGAAAAGACACGCTATGAATTTTAAAGTTGATGATTATGTTTGGTTACGAATTGAAAAATGAAGATTACAAAATTTAGATAAACACCCAGTTGTGAAATTAGCACCTAGATTTTATGGACCATTCAAGATCATACACAAAATCAATGACAATGCATTTAAACTAGAATTACCACAACATTGGAAAATCCACAACACCTTCCATATCAGTTTATTACGACCTTTTAAAGGCCAATTACCTGTACACCTGTCTATGAAAACCCTCCTTTACTAGATTATGAAATTGAAATCCTTGAGCCTGAAGCTATTATAGATACTGACTTTATGACCACTAGAACTGGCTATAGATATTCTAGATATTTGGTCAAGTTTAAAAACCATCCTGTTGAAGAGGCCCAATGGATGCACGCTAGAGAACTAAATGCTTTCCCCATTCTGTTAGCTCCACATTGAGCTAATAGCAATTGAGGACAATTGCTATCCCACCCTGGGGGTATGATGCCACGAGCATATTCCACGGTGGATTCCGTGAGGTTTTGCAGTGGATTCCATAAAATTTTATTATTACCGAGGCTCATACACAAAGTGGATTCTTTGTGCGAGAAGTCGATGGGGACGCCTATCCTTTTCGGGCGTTTTGTTAATTTTATGTGTACATGGGTGATTCCGCAAAATACATATTTAAATTAATAAACATTTATGAGTTTAGAGTGCGCACTCGTAATAAATTAAGGTTAGGATTGATTTCTAACCAATTTATTTATGTAGCTGAAGGCTGCTAGGTATTCACTTTTGTCGGTTTAATTGTATTATTTTTCTAACAATTGTGAATGCTTCAGTTGATGTGTAGAGCGAGCAGCGGTGGCATTGGGAAGCATTGGAGGATACCGTGCATTCAAATTATCATCAATTTTTGATGGGCGCGTATCTTAGACATGGCGCCTATATTTTGTCGTACTTATTTATTAAAGTGCTTGATATTTATTTATTATTTTTGTATGCGCATGGGCACACGATTTAAATATTTGTATTGGACATTGTATTTGGGTACTACCTGACTTCTTGGGCGCCCATTAGCTTTAATTCTTTATTGGCACAAAAGCAAACTCAAAAGCTAAAGCGTGTTATTTTGTAATTTGGGCTATTATTTGAGCTTGAAGATGAATAATATATTAAATACATGCTTTGTGGAGCGCTCACACAAGGCATGGGGGGAGATTGCACCCAATTGGTCTCTTGTTCATGTTGTGCAAGCTTTCTTCATTGGTTTTTGTGTAAAAAGTAGAGTTCTTTTGTTCTTGGGGACCTTCTCACGCTCACTACACGCGCATACGACGACCGATCTGTGCATTAGTGGCTTCATCAAAATCATGCATCGCTTCAAGGTCTTCAATTGCTTCATTAGCTTCAATATAATTTAAATGTGGAGTAGGCTTTTTCCAATCACAAGTGTTGTCCATAGAACAACGACTCACAATATGGCCAGAGTGATTGCATTTATAATAAATTACATTCTTGGAATTGATATTTGAGACACTTGAATTAACATTTTTAGGTTTAGATGACTTAGGCAGATTAGAAGGCAAGTGAGAAATCTTGGGATTAGAATTTGAAGTAGGCTGGCTTACATGATTATAAAAATTTCTCATCCAAGGTCGGCGATTAGGAAAATTCTTTCCAAATTGAAAGTTGGAAGCACGAAAAGAATCAAAACGAGAATTGTTGTTACCCATATTATTTTCCATGGAGGTTGAAAATTATCACCAATCTTTAGTTTGTTAATTTTTGGCATCATGCACCAAAGAGATAGTCTCACTCAATGTGTTGGGTTTAAACATGTTGACTTCATCTTAGAAAAATAGAAAAAGGCTAGACATCTAATTCCTGTTAAAAGTAGATTCGACTATAGGCTCGACAATTTGAAGTTGCAGCAATGCAAACTATTTCAGAATCTTTCGGTGTACTGAGGAATGATCTCTCGCTCTTGCTGCATAAAGGCATCCCATTGTTGTTGCATGTGAAGCTCGAATTGAACAGGAAGAAAATTAGTAAGAACCTTCTTATACGGAATGCTTCCCATGTAAAGAGGATGATTAGTGCTCTTGTGTGTGACATCCCACCATAAAGAAGCTTTATCGATAAAATAATATGAAGCACACTTGATTTTATCATTTTGAGTATAACTTTCTGGTGCGCAAATCGGATGATGTATGCGCGTATATTGAACTCCGGAAGGTCCCCAAGAACAAAGAACTCTACAAAAGCTACATAAAGACAAAAAGAGATTTTGCACGACAAGAGACAAGAAGACTGATTGGGTGCAATCTCCTCCCATGCCTTATGTGATCACTTCACAAGGCATGGATTTATAAATTTATTAATCTCCAAGCTAAAAAATAGCCCAATTTACAATTAGCATGCTTTTGGCTTTTGTGTTTGTGTTTGCCTAAATAAAGAGTAAAGCATTTGGGCGCCCAAAAATTGGGCTGTGCCCAAATACAATGTCCAATAATGAAATATTAAAATCGAGTGCCTATGCGCATACAAAATAATAAATATTTGTCAAGTGCTTTAATAAATAAAAGTGCTTAAATAAATATTGACGCCACGCTTTTAATAATAAGGCGTGCGCCCATCAAAACAATAATTCTTCTAGATAATCTAAATACACGCCATCGCCTGGTGCTTCCCAACACCACCGTTGCCTGCTCTACACATCAACTGAAGCATTCACAATTGTTAGAAAATAATAAGATAAAACCCACAAAAGTAAATACCTAGCAATCTTCAGCTACAAAATAATTAAATAGGTTGAAACTCTGTCCTAACCTTAATTTAATACGAGTGCACTCTAAACTCATAAACATCCATTAATTTAAATATGTATTTTACGAAATCATTTGTTGTGGAATCATCCACATGCACATTAAATTAACCTGATGCTCCAAAAGGACACGGGCCCCCGTCAACTTCTCACACAAGGAATCCACCTTGTGTATGAGCTCCGACAAATAAATATAGTTTTACGGAATCCACCGAAAAAACTCACAGAATCCACCGTGGAATAAAAACCCCACGGAATCCATTGTGGAATATGCCTCATAGCATCATACCCTCGAGGTAGGATAGCAATTGTCCTCAATTGCTATTAGCTCAATGTGGAGCAAGCAGTGAGGGGTAAGCACTTAGGTCACGTGCATGCATCCATTGGGCTTATCCAATAGGATGATTTTTAAACTTAACCAAATATCTAGAATATTTATGGCCAGTTCTAGTGGTCATAAAGTCAGTATCTAGAATAGTTTCAGGTTCAAAAATTTCAATTTCTTCTTCTAACAAAGGAGGATTTTCATAGACAATGTGAACTTGTAATTGGCCTCTAAAAGGTCATAAGAAATTGATATGAAAAGTATTATGTATCTTCCAATGTTGGGGTAGTTCTAATTTAAATGCATTGTCATTGATCTTGTGAAATATTTTGAAAGGTCTATAAAATCTAGGTGCTAATTTAACAACAGGGTGTTTCTCAATATTTTGCAATATTCTCTTTTCAATGCGTAACCAAACATAATCATCAACATTGAAACTCGTGGCTTTTATTTTCTTATTAGCTTGTTTAGTGTATGATTACTGGGCTTTCACAATCATGTCTTTAACTTGATAAAAAATAGTAGCATGCGTATTGGCAATATCATCAACTTTAACTTGTTCGATAATGATGTGACAGATGTGGGTAATTTATATCCATAAATGATTTCAAAAGGTACTTTTTGTGTAGTTGTGTGTGGTATATTAGTGTATGCAAATTAAAGTAGATGCAAGTGTGTATTCCATGTTTGTAGTTTTGAAATTGTGCATGCACGCAAAAGATCTAGAATTGTACTGTTAGTAGCTTCTATTTACCCCTTGGTTTTAGGATGAAATGCAGATGAGAAATCAATCTTAGTACCCAAATTAGCAAACAAACTAGTCCAAAAATTGTTACAGAATCTAGAATCATGATCATAAATATTAACTTGTGGCAAACCATGGTTAGTGAAAACTGTCTTCAAAAACAATTGTGCAGCTTGAGATGCAGTTAATGTTTTCTTGCATGGTAGGAAATATGCTTGTTTGCTAAATCGATCTACTATAGTCCAAATCATATCATGATTAGCTTGTGTGTTAGGTAAACTAGCTATAAAACCCATTGAAATATGTTCCCATGGACGTTCAAGAATTGGTAAAGGCATTAACAAACCATATATGTTTACCATGGTGTCGCTTGACTCTTTGACAAATTAAACACTTAGAAACAAAGTTAGAAACATCAAATTTCATTTGTGGCCAATAAAAATCTTCAACCAATGTTCTCAAAGTAGAAATAATACCTATATGGCCTTGATATGGGGGACAATGAATTTTGTGCAACACAAATGATCTAAATGGAACAGTAACACATAATCTTTTCTCATAAAACATAAATCCATCAGAATAAGACAAATAATCAATTGGAATCCAATTATTAGTAACTAATTTGTTCCATTATGCTTGAAAATTGGAGTCATGGTCATAGGTATCCTTCATAGAAATAAGGGAATCAAAATATAGAACGTAAATATTATGGATACTTGGTCTTCTACTCAATGCATCAGCAACAACATTTTCTCTTCCAGGTTGATATTGGATAAGTGGATGGAAACTTTGAATGAAAGTAGCCCATTTAATATGATGGTCAAAAATTTGTGGCTAACAAAGGAGATGTTTGATACCTTGTTGGTCAGTTTTGATCATAAATTCAGATCCCATTAGATAGTGTTTCCATTGACGTAAGGCTTGAACTACAGCTAACAATTCTTTATCATAGGTGGAATACTTCAATCGAGAGGGTTTAAGTTTGCAACTAGAATATGCTATGGGATGTGAATCTTGCATGAGGACAGCTCCTATTCCTGAACCGCTAGCATCAGTGAACTACTAGAAAGAATGGTTGATTAAAATCATGTAATTGCAAAATAGGTGCATGTGTTAAAGCATGATTTAATAAATCAAAAGACTTTTGTTGATTTTCATACCAATGATACACAACATCTTTCTTTAACAATTTCATTAAAGGCGATGCAAGTAATGAAAATTTTCTTACAAATTTTCTATAAAGCTAGCAAGACCTAAGAAAGAACGTAACTCATGCACATTTTTATGGATTGGCCAATTCAAAATTGCCTCTATCTTTTTAGGATAAACTTGAATGCCATTAGAAGAAACAATGTGACCTAAGTATTCAATCTGAGTTTGGAAAAATTCACTCTTGTCAGGGTTAGCATATAATTGATTCTCTTTCAACAATTTGAAAACCAAAGATAGATGTACATAGTGTTCGTTCTCATACTTATTGAAAACCAATATATCATCAAAGAAAACCATCACATAATTCTGATACTTCAAATTCGATTCATCATATGACTGAATGTAGCTTATGCATTGGTCAAACCGAAAGGCATAACGAGAAATTCATAATGACCAAATTGAGTTCTAAATGCAGTCTTGAAAATGTCAGGTGTATCCAATTGTACTTGATGAAATCCAGATTTGAGATCTATCTTGCTAAAAATTAGTGGCTCCATGTAGTTTATCCATGAGGTCGTCTACCCTAGGGATCGGATGTTTGTTTTTAATAGTTATCTTGTTTAGGACATGATAGTCAATGCACATCCTATAAGTATTATTTTTCTTCTTAACTAATAGGATAGGTGCACCAAAAGGAGAACTACTAGGCCTAATGAGTCCTCGGTTCAACAATTCTTCAACTTGTGCTTACATTTCTTTCTATTCAACCTAATTGTGTCTATAAGGCGCTTTATATGGTGGTTGAGAACCAGGGATTAAGTCTATTTTATGATCTTTAGGATATGTAGGTGGTAAACCAAGGGGTAAATCAGCAACAAAACAATCCTTAAATTGTGAAAGAAATTGTATATACCTAGGATGCATCTGATTTTCCTTAGCTTCAATTTCATTCACCTATACTAAGTATGATTTGCTACCTTTTCTCATTGCACATTTAGCTTGTGTGTGACTAAGCAGGGGAAAATTATCAAAGGTATGTGTTCCATATAATATAATTTGTTTTCAGTTAGAATAAAATTTCATGGAATGTGTGGAATAATCTATGTCGAGATTATATTTGCGACGCCAATGCATTCCTAAAATAATATCACTAGCTTGCAAAGGCACAACCAAGAAATTTCTATGCTCAACATAATCACCAATTTTAATTTCTAAATCATGAACTTCTTGTGTACCATTGTATCTAGTGCCTAAGAATGTAGCTTTTATGCGATAATGAGTTGGAACAGTAGGTAAATTCAATTCTTTTACCAACTTTGTGAAAATAAAATCATGTGTGCTTCCATCATCATGCAAAACAATCTTTTCTTAACCATGCATAAGCCATTTCATCGTTAATAATGAATGAGGATTTGGCATACCTAGTAAAGTATTTGAAGCATCGTCGATATTATTATCATCTTCAGTGAAGTCTGGCATATCTTCATGGTCTTCGTCTTCAGTCGCTCTCAAGTAATTGATTTGAACAGCATGCTTTTTGGATTGATAGTTCACTGTTAAGTGTCCAGATTGTTGACACTTGTAGCAAACTATAGGCTTTGCTTTGGAAACATTATTGGTAATAGCTGGAAATTCGGGTATGTTGGGATTTGGTTAGAAAGAAGGCTTAGGGTTTGAATTTGTGTTTTGATAATAAAGCAGGAGGTCAAGTCTAAGGTTTACGGAAAGAAGAAGGAACAAAGAAATTTTGATTGAATCTTTGGAAGTTAGAATTGAATTGCTTTGTATCAAAGTTACCATTAATTGAAAATTGTTGTAGTCGCTTTTTTTGTCCACGAATTTTGTCTTCGACATCATGTATTAAAGAAATCACATCCTCCAAAGTCTTTGGCTTGAACATATTCACTTTCGCATAGAATTGATCAAGCAAACCAGACATATACGTGCGCTTGTGGATTACCTCAAGAACATCTTCAAGCATTCGAGTTGAAGTAAGACACTCCAGAAACGCTCAGTGGATTGCAATATGGATTCCCAATCTCTTTGTTGCAGAGAAGATGCCACTGTTTGATAGCTTTTTCATGGAATTGAGGTGGAAGAAAAATCTGAAAAAATTTCTTTTGAAATGCCTTCCAAGTAGAGAGAAAATCAACACTCTTGCAGACAATAGTCCACCATAATGATGCTCTATCTACTAAATGGTTAGTGACGCATTTAATTTTATCTTTTTTAGCATATTGCTCTTCATGGAAATAATCATCAAACTGACTGATGAAAGCAATAACAATTTTGTCGTCACATTGCCCATTAAAAGTACGAAATTTGGAATTTCTTTTACTTATCTGGGCTTCTTTCCTGAGAGATTGTGCTTCGAGTATCGCGTCAACCGTACATCAAATAACATCTTTAGGTTGTGCTTCATCTTGATCAATAGTGGATTGTTGAAGTGTTGCCAGTTGTGCTTGCAAATTTTGCCGTGCTCTTCGCTCTTCTTGAAGTTGCATCATGATTAGGTCCAATTTTTGCTCCATAGTTGGTTATGGCAAATCACCTTCGCCCATAAAATCTTCCACGTTTTGATCAGACATCCTGCAAAATCTCAAACAACCTCACACACTCGAAATCTTCTTAGAAGGATGAGCGTAGCTCAAATTTGGGTTTACAAGGCTTGCTTTTTTTAAATTAAAAAATGACTTTTGTGATCTTGTTTCTTTCACAAGTATGGCAATTGATGACGGTCTTCTTCCAAGCAAGAAATTCTTTTGTATAGACTGTGTGTAACAGCGTGCTTGTTGGAAATCAACTATGCCAAATTGTAGGTGTGAACAGAGGCTTGTTGGAGTTTCGAGACGGGTTCGGAACTAATCAGTGCGAACTCCCACTATGGAAGAGATTAAAGATCGAGTCTTAGCCTTAGTAAGGCTTAAGACCTTTAAGCTTTGTAAAAAGCTTTATGACTTTTGTGAATTCGACAGGACGACGATATCTTCATGCCACGGATTAGTCACCGTTTAATACATCCTGCCATCGCTGATTGTTGAACTTTGGAGCTTAAGCTTTATAAGCTTGAACATTAAGCTTAACAATTGATATAAAAGTTGGAACTTTTTGTCTGAGATAGGGAAAAAAAAAGTCTTTACAAAGGAGCTTCCCTAGTGGTCCTCCGCCTCCTGGGTGAGGTCCTTCGCGATTTGAGAGTGCAACAGGGGGTTCTTCACCGCAAGGAACACGTTGGTATTGATGGTTTGTCGCGAGACATCCTGTAGAACCCGTTCATTCCAGGAGCTTGCCTTTGCGCAAGATGGTAAGTGATTGGAAGCCCTTGATCTCAGCTTCGCTCTGATACTACTGACACAAATCGGATGCTGTATGCACGCGTAGTGAACTCCGGAAGGTCCCCAAGAACAAAGAACTCTACAAAAGCTTCATAAAGACAAAAAGAGATTTTGCACGACAAGAGACAAGAAGACCAATTGGGTGCAATCTCCCCCCATGCCTTGTGTGAACGCTTCACAAGGCGTGTATTTATAAATTTATTAATCTCCAAGCTAAAAAATAGCCTAATTTACAATTAGCATGCTTTTGGCTTTTGTGTTTACTTTTGCCCAAATAAGGAGTAAAGCGTTTGGGCGTCCAAAAGTCAGGCTATGCCCAAATACAATGTCCAATAATAAAATATTAAAACCGAGTGCCTATGCATATACAAAATAATAAATGTTTGTTAAGCACTTTAATAAATAAGCGCACCTAAATAAATATTTAGGCCATGTCTTTAATGATAAGACGTGCACCGTTGAAAATAATAATTCTTCTAGATGATCTGAATACACGCCATTGCCTGGTGCTTTGCATTGCCATCGTTGTTCCCTGCTCTACACATCAATTAAAGCATTCACAATTGTTAGAAAATAATAAGATAAAACCCACAAAAGTGAACACCTAGCAGTCTTTAGCTACAAAATAATTAAATAGGTTGAAGCTCTGTCCTAACCTTAATTTGATACGAGTGCACCCTAAACTCATAAACGTCCATTGATTTAAATATGTATTTTGTGGAATCACCCATTGTGGAATCACCCACGTGCACATTAAATTAACCTAATGCCCAAAAAGGACAGGGGTCCCTGTCAACTTCTCGCGCAAGGAATCCACCTTGTGTATGAGCCTCGGCAAATAAATATAGTTTTATGGAATCCACTAAAAAACCTCACGAAATCCATCGTGGAATATGCTTCCTAGCATCACTTTCATTATCAAAATATGAGTCGAATTGACTTAGCCAAGAGAGAACCTTATGACCATCTTTAATACCATCGTAAATACTAAATTAAAATGTATATTTGCTTATCTTTGCCTCTTTGTGAATGGATTGTGCTTCCAGGGTGACATTGATGGTGCGGACTGTAACATCATCGGTAGAGGAAATTTGGGATGGACACTTGTGAGATTGCAGCTCTTGCTCAAGTTGGGCTCAATGTTAGCTCTCTTCTTCTAGTTGCATGGCTAATAAATCAATGTGTTGCTCCATGGTTGGTTTAGGAAGTGGCGATGTAGAATCAAAATTTGCAGTGCTGGATGGTCTTTCATGAGACATGATGATTGTGGTTGGCTTGATGAAGATATTTAAATAATAAAGATGCCTTGTAGGGACACTTCACCTATGGCAATAAAAATTTGACATGTAGGCACCAAAATAAAGAGTGGCTTCTTGACAAAATGATGAGATGGAATAGGCAAGAAAGATCGAAAATTTTTATGGTATTTTGATGAAGTTTTGCAGTCCTAGAGTGACTACATAGAAATCCCCTCCTAAAAACTAGAAGTCAATGGTGATTTGGGCTGATCTGAATAGTCAGCAGGTGATTTAAAGTAGGAGAGGCTAAAGTAGGCACATGAAAAGTTGAAAGCCTGATTTCGCATCGTGCACAGTCAAGAGCACTATTCATAAGGAAATTGCTTTAATTAGACGATTACTTGGAATAACAAGGAACTCAAACAAGATAACAAAAATTGAACAAACCTACCATTAGGAGAATACCCTAGACTTTCAGGCAAGACACTTGAGGAGCCAAACTACTTGGAGAAAAAGAGGAACATCACCATTAGGGACTTGACGTTGCCTGACCTAATTAACTTGATCGACACCTTAATCGATCAAAAAACAAATGACATGTCTGGCCCTAGCACCAATCATAAAAATGATGAGCTTGACATGGGAGATTTCCTAGTCGATATCCAGCAGATGATCAATTGATATGAATTACAAACCAAGATTGAGCATCATGGTAGGCAAGCTGAGAACATCATAGTTGACATTGAGGAAGAGTGAGAATTGGCAAGGAAAGCATTGCAAGGCATAGGTACTTACAATCAGAAACAACAAGCTCAAAGGCTAAGGAAAGAAATAGAAATGCGAGAGGTCTAGCGCATCTTAGTGCTTGCTAACCAAAATAGGACAAGACCCAGTGTGGAGAGGGAGAGAGCGCTAGAAGTTGACCTTACGTAGAGTGAGCTTCTCATGAAGGGACTCTTAGATAACATGATTGTAGAGCAAGATAGAGTGGCCCTAGCAACTTCATTGCTAGTGGGACTAGGAATCACTACAAATTTCAAGAGCCAAACGAAGATATCCATAGTTGTTAAGCAACTCGACAACTATCAGCCCGATAATGATGCATATAGCTTCGTAGAGTAGTTTGAGTAGGTATGCAAGGTGAATGGCCTAACGGACCCTACTCAATATACGCAAGCTTTTGGTCTCTGCCTTGGGGATAAAGGATGGACATGGTACACTAGTCTAGACAATACCGAACACAACAACTTTAAAAATCTCAAGATTCTCTTCATCAAGAGATTCTTTGAGGGAGGGTACACAGATAACTTTATTGTCCGACTAATGAACGTTAGTAAAAAAGACAAGGAGGATATTCAAGATTATGTCACCCATGTGTGGAGTCTCTTTAAGAGAATCCTAACAGTAGAACAACCTAGGGAGTGAACAGTCTCTACCGTATTCATAAGTGAAATTAGGAGTGAAGAGCTTTACAAGGCGCCTTAGTGAGAAAATCAAACTTGCAAAGAGACGTGCTAGCTAGGGTCTTCTAAGAAGCCATACATGTAGACAACCTACTCAAAGAGAGGCTCAAGGGCCATAAGTTGAGAAAGTGCAGCCTCTAAAACCTCAAAGAGAGCTATGACCATTAGCGAGAGGTCTAGCGAGAGTAACCCGGAGAAAGGAAAGAGTGTTGATTTGAGCTAGGAGTTGGCAGATGTAAAGCTAGAGCTGGCCAAGCTCCAAGAGATGATAAGAAGACCTACTTGAACTCACATGCAATGCGTACATTGTGGAGGGAACTACCTCCTAGCTAAGTACATGGATCCTACATCCACACCTTGTGCTAACTATGGTAGGTTTGGCCATGATGCTATGCGTTGTTGTTTACCAAGGAGATTGCCACACCCACAGCCATATAACCAGCCATTATACTTGGGAAATAGATTGCCACACTTCAAAAGGGGAGCTCCATTAGTTCTCCCAGTGCCTAATGATGCCAAGCAAGCTGTCCCCAAGATGGACATTAACCCAACAATCATACTTAGATCACTTGGACCCTTTATGACCCATCCACCAAGCAATGCTCTGATACACTATGTAGAGGACCTAAACAAGGATGACATATATGTCATCCTTAAGTCTCTTATGATGAAGAGAGAAGCCCCATTTTGATGGATTTTAGACCAATACTAGTGATGTAGTTAGGTTGGGGAAGGGGTAGATGCCTAGGAGGAAAAAACCAGGAATCAATCACATGTTGGACTTGTGGCCACCCATGGCACATCTCATCTCCTGCCTTGAATGAGAGCAAGACAATTGAGAAAAGGTCGATTTGAGATGCCCTAAGTGTGGAATCACTCATTCATATGCTGAATGCACTAGTCAAAAACCATCCACTAGCTTGACTATTCTGCCATCTACACCTTTGGGATGAAGCACTTGATGGTGAGGGCACTTGTTAACTCATAGACGAACAAGGTGGAAAATCTAGAAAAGCTAAAGCAGAAGACAAAGGCCAAGGCAAAGTGGAATGGAAGATGAAGGTGCGCTAATAAAAATTTGGAAACACAAGAAGCACAGAAAAGTCCTAAATAAAGTAAAAAGGCGCACAAGGAAAGGCACAAGTCAATACTTTTGTAAAAAGTGCAAGGGCACCATGATTTATTTTAAGAGTGTCGGGCTCTCACCCGTGCAATTTGTAAGTGTAGATGGGCAGTGGAAAGGAAGCTAGAAAGATAAGAGGACAATGGGAAAAAGGGCCGACCATGTAAAAAAGGGGATAAGGGGATGACCGCCCAAAAGGGATTTAGGGTTTTGTATATAAAGTTGAAAAGTGAATGAGAAGCTCATTCTTGTGTGGCAAAAAGTGGCTCTCCTCTTCTTCTTCTTATTCTTGTTCTTGCTTGCTTGAGCTTGTGCTTGAGATAGGGAGTGTGAGAGTGTGAGGGAGTGAGTGTGTGAGGGCGAGGGACCGGGGAGGAGAAGCTCTCCATCTTCTCCTCTCTTCTTCTCTTCTCTTCTCTTCTCTTGTCTTGCTCGCGGCAATGGAGCTTGGAGCGTGGAGCTTGAGGATGGAGCTTGCTTGAAGCTTGCACTTGGATCATGGAGCTATCGGAGTGTGCGGGAGAGGAGGTAACTCGATCGGCATGGAGGTAAGCTCACTACACCTGTAGATATGGATGGTGCGTCGGCTATGTGAGAGGTAGCCATTAGTGCTCAGCTTGGAACACTTGAAACAATAAGCAGTCCGAGGGTCTTGGAGGTTGAGTGAAATCACCCACATTTTGGTTTCGTTTCCGGGACCAACGGATTCAAGCCTTGAGGGCTTGCGCGCTTCGAATTGAGCATTGAAGTAAGGGTTTTCCCTTAGCAAGTAGGTTTTTGGTTTTTTAGATTTGAAAAAGCATGTTGGAGTAGGATAGTTATTTGCTTTGTGATTTGGGTGCGTTAGGGTAGGAAAAAACAAAGAAAAAGAAGAAAAACAAGCATCAAGGTTTCTACTGTCATAACAGGGCTTGAGGGTTTGATTCGGTGGCCGATTTGCATTTTGGAGTTTATTGGCTATTCCAGGTATATACAACTCTTCCCCTCCATCCATACCTTGGATCTGGAGGTGTGTGTGATAGGCCGTGACTTGAATCGTGTGATTCGAGCGATTTATCATTGCGCCGACCAGAGTCGCGCCGCATTCGACTAGTACAAGTGATGACGATTCTGGGCCGAGTTCCAAAATCGGCCCTCGGACCACTTGACTCAGCCCTCAGCCCACTCGGCCACTTGGCCCTCGGACCATTCGGCCCACTACACTCGGATGCCTTTCACTCGGCCCGTCCAAGTAAAGTATTCAAACCAACTTTGAAATTCGGCCTTGGCCCCTGGACTCGGCCCACCTGACTCGGCCCTGGGACAACTAGACTCGAACTAGCCGAAATTGACATTTGGACATTTGGCCCTTTCTACTCGGCCCTCGGAAGGTCCGAATCAGACACTCGACCCTTGCAATTCGGACCTGTTGGACCGAATTTAGATTTTTTCAAAGTTTAACCTGTAGACCCTGAAACTGACCGAGAGACCATATAGAGCTGAAACCATATCATAGATCGATCACTGGGCTAAAACTTAGAGCAAGTAGTTCAAAATTTGTCTATAAACGGTCCTCGAAATTGCGCATGCTATTTACCATAATGGCCCTGTGTGTCGGGGGGACTGCCCCCCTAGACCCCCACAGGCCCCCTCCACACCTCCCCCAAGAAGGTTGGAGAGAAAACGTGCGTCGTGTGACAGGTCCTCCAAATCGGACCCTAGTGTAGTAATGGCTCTACATGAGCATGGATTCTCACTTGCAAAAGAGCAACCAAAAGCCCATACTTGAACAGAGAGAAAGAGAGACCCTAGAACCTCAATGGGCCAATCTAGCCAACAAGGGCAAAAAGGCCACACTGCAAAAACACATACGTGTTGCATCCGGATTGCATCTAGTCAAAGCGAAAAGCAACAACATCAAGCCGCAACAGAGAGAATGACTAGATATGACAATCTTGACGATAGATGCTCCTTGAATAGCACTACATTGATGATCCAAGACATCAGTGGAGAATCCACATCTGGTCGTGCAGTTGGGGACTCAAGGGCATTTGTCAGAAGGCTTAAATTTACAAGCCAAGACCCGGAAGATGAAGACATAGTACCACCTGCTTATCTTAGGGTCAAACTCACCGCGGAAAGAGAGCACACTATCGATGCTTTGATTAATGAAGGATTAGATTTTAATATCTTGACTTATGAAGCATGGACCCTACTAGGCCAACCAGAGCTCACACCGATTAATGCAACTCTTAGCCATTACGGGGGACACCCACAAGCACTCATAGGGAAGTGCAAAATCCTTGCGACAATTGAAACTGAAAGCTTGCCTATCCTATTTCATGTTCCTCCAAATAGTGCTAATTGCGGGAAGGAAACCCTCCTAGGAAAACCCTTCAAAAGAGCGACAAGTGTGAGGTTGACTATGTAGCATAGAGGATACACCTGACACTACCAGGAGTGAGGATAGTCACAACCTTTAGCAAGGGTGGCCTCATCGAACCTCAGGGAAAGGCAAGGAAGGTGCTGACATAATAGTCAAGTCTACTAATGAGAGCAAGGACTTATTGCAAGGGTTGATACAAGCACAGGTCAAACAACGAGAACCAGTGAGTGAGGCCATGCTTAAAACAAGAAGGTCAAGAGACAATGCCAAGGATGGGCTTTGGACTTATAAATATCGTAGAAGACCCCAAAAGAAGCCCAAGCCTTATAGGCAAAGGCATCGATGGAGGGTCAGCACAACGCCACGATGGATATCCAAAGCATTGCTACGTGCTCAAGGGTATTACACAGGTAACCGATGGATTTGGGTGCCAAAACCCCTTGCTAAACCTCCCTTGTCGACTGAAGGCCAGATCGTATCAAGAGCAAAGAAGCGTAGGAGGAGATCAAAATGAAAAACCAAGTCTCGAGTCAACAACAGTGGAGTGACCAAGCCCCTCATGGTCGAAATCAAGAAACCAAACGGGACCAATCGGAGGGTAGATCCTCAGCCTAGCATGCTTGACAAGCAGATATGAAATGTAATCGTTGAGGATACGCAAAAGCCACTAGTGCCCAAGGAGCCTTTGATTCCCCAAGAGGATAGCAAGCATCATAGGCACAACATTGCTCATGGCAAGGTTAAATGCTCAACAAAGCAAATAGCAAAATCATCTAACAGTCACGAGCAAATCTCCCAGCCAGTGTCAAAGCCACTTAGGAGTCCCAAGTCTCCTACACCCTCTTCCCCTAAACGGACATAGGAAGCACAACAGTTGTCAAGTGCGGCTACTCAATCCCAATCTCTACCTACATTAGAGCTTCCAAATGTCCAAGAGGCAGGACATGACACCACCCTTAGCTCTCAACCTAAGGATATGCGTGTGCAATCCACCGTGGCTAGCTCAACTGATACTCGATCTATACAAGTGAATGCTCTAAGGGCAACAAAAGACACGACCACTTCCAATCGACCTAAGGACTTGACACCGCAATCCACCAATAGTAGCAAGTCCACTGAACTAGCTGCTACTACTTCCAATCAGGGATCACAGCAGTCATAGCCCTTGGCCGTGACAATGCCCCTTGCAGAACGTGTCCTTAGTAGTTTACCTGTGGAGGAGGTGTCACAACCAACTTCATTGACAACTCTAGCATTTCCATAGCGCCTAAAGCCTAGGCTGGAGGAGTTAAACAGAAGGGAAGAGCTAGATTCTCCAAAAAGGGAGGCAGTTGTACCCTCACAACCTAGCGAGGCTATTCAGCAGGCCATGGCTATGTCCCATAAGGACACACTAGAGAAAGAGAATGCTGAGGCCCAACCAAGCACATCAACAGTTGACTTAGTCCAGGGTCCTGAGTCGTTGAGAGATGCATCTTCACTGACCAAGAAAAAGAGAAGAAAACAACGAAAAAAAAAGCAGTTACAGGTGGTTGTGGACCCCAAGAACATTGAGACCAAGAGTGCTGGAAATCTGAGGAATAAAGCATTGAGTCCATCCACCAATGAACCCATTGGTGTCTCTCCTAATAGCGGTGAAACCTCAGACACATCCGTGTGCTCTAAAAAATCAAAGCAGTCTTTACCATCAACGGTTGCTTGCAACACTCAATCCATCGACAACAGAACTCGCATTGACCAATCAAGAGTGGATACAACGATATGACAACAGGGTGACAAATTTATACCAGTCACATCCAAGGAGAACTGTGACACAATAACAAAGCCTCAGGAGAAACATGGAAACCCCAAGAACATCTTGACGAGCACTATGACAAGCTCTTGCATGAACGCATGCGACTCACCTCTAACGAGGAAGCCAACGAACTACGCTTAACTGTAACATTCAATGATGTGCTCTGTCAACCAAATCTCTTAGAGACAGAGAAACTAAAGCAACAATCAGAGGGTCAAAGTCAATTTGAACAACGTTGGTTTGAAAACCGCGTTGCAATGGCCGAACTAGGAGCCCAAATCATGACAATCTCAGAGGAGTGATTGGCCAAATGGCGGTCTCAAAGAGACCCAACCTATGTGGCACCAACTTCCTTTCGAGTGCTGACTACCATTCGGGGTACAAACTTAGCTGGAACTAGCCAAGAGAACTCTTGGCTAATAAGGTTTTCACTGAGGAGGAGCTACATGTTGCAAGTAGACTCGGACAAGGTACCATGATACTTGATGTTGCAAAATACCTGATGTTATTAAGAAGGCTACCACGAGTACTGGATGCATGTGCCACACTCCAATACAATCTCGAGTTCTACAATTGGTTTTTATCCTTGTGAAGTGACATGGATTCGTAAATATGTATATAAATAAACAATGACTTTTGTGACCATGTATAGATAAGATCAACACACACAAGAAATGATAGTCAATCGCAGGGAGAAGAGTTGGGTTTGACAGGTTGAGCTCCTCAAGTCCTCCTCTCACCACGCATTTAGAAGTCATGTGATCATTTCCGCCTCCAGGAGAAGGGCATGCAACCCTCATTATCGCCATAGGAAGCCCTGACCAACATCTCTGATGGTGTAGATGGGGCACCGTCCCTTTCTATACACCTTTCCCCTTTTTCAGTCTATCATTCCAGGGATGAGCCCTGCTCCACTCCATGACAACTAGTCCATGCAACTTAGCATAAGCCAAGATCTGCTAATGGCCGGAGGCAAAATGAACATCATCATGGGGGCCATCCCTCTACAATAAACACTGTATGCCTCACCTCTCCCCTCCTCATCATATGCGCTTTATAACCCACTGTATAATCCCTTCCATGTGAATAGTTTTATCCTGCCTCAAGGCCTAATCCTTGGTTTGCATTTTGTAGGTCCCCCTACGGTAGCCGACATGGAGCACCCAATGCAGCTAGCTTGCAAGGATGCTATCCGCCGTCGAAGGGAGCATGTAGCACAAGCTCCTCTGCTGGAATGCTATGTACCTACCCTTAAAAGGTATGCAAAGAAACGAGGCCCCAAGCAACACCGCCCCAGATGTAGGCCAAAAAATCCCCAGGCCAGGGGAATAGAAGCTCAAGGGAGCACATGGGGCATGGCAACATTGGTCGTGCAGGCTCCCACCAGACGCTCGAGCACCAGGTGCTCAAAAGAGGAGAGGGCAGCTCGAGACAAGTAGGAATTTGACGCATTGTTTAAAAGCATTTTGGAAATAGTTGCAGCCAGGGACTACACCATCCGGGTCCCAGCTGACATTTTCCCCGCCCAGCCTCACAGGAGCCCCTCACCAGCATAGCCTCAGTCGCCCGACCACCCAGACTTGCCCCGCCTTGTATAAATAGAGTAGCCCCATCTTGTATAAAAGGCTTATCAAATGCTACTTGGCCATGACTTTTTGTCTTTAAATGGTTGAGTGCTGACATGTTCCCCAATTGTGCAAACTTTTCATATCTGCATTTAATATATTTCACGTCTTTAGCAAACAAAAAAGCTAATCAAGCGTAGGTGATAAGTATTTAAGTCAACACCATGGAATTCAGATAAGCGATGTCTCCTTGTGTTGCACTGGTTTATTATAGTTGCGGCATATGCCATGCATGTACTCTCATGAAGTGACAAGTGGATGTAGGATGATGCAGGTCTTTGTGCGAAAGTGTTCAATACCCAAGTCACCGCAAGACCATCGACCCCACAAAGAGCCGCGACAAAGCCACGCTATCAAAATCAAAAATCACCTATGCGAGTGCCCACGTCGCATGGCCCAAAGCATGATCTTAACCACCTCCTCTTTCTAGGTTACACTCTACGCCGGGCACGGCAGCTGTTATCCCAATTGTACCAACATCGCATGTTCCAAAGAGGGTTGCAATATCTCAAGTGTATCTCCCCATCTCAACGATTGCTTCTCTAACAACGAGGCTAGGGCACAATCATCACTGTAATATCCATTTCCTGAGCCTTCAAAGCTTGACATTTCCCAACTCATTGAAATGTTGATAGTCTCAACATATTGCAATGGTTGTACGCAGGCAAGTCCAACAAAAAAGAAAGAAAGAAAAAAGAACAAGAAAAGGAAACAAAAGAGAAAATGGAAAAGGAAAAAAGAAAAGAAAGAGGTGAAGGAGTGGGTGAGAGAAGCCCAAGAGCATCTAAAGGATGCCAAGCCCATCCTAGAAGATGAGATTGATGAACTCTCCAATGTGAGAACGCCTGTCTCACCGACATGCATAGAATCAAGAGATCTATCCACACCTCATGTAGCACAATGAAGACACAAGGCCTAGACGCCATAGGTAGGCAAACTTCCCAAGATCAATGGAAAAAGAGTTTAGGGCATGACAAAAGGCAAGTGACTAGCAATCTACTTACAACATAGATATTGGCCCCTATAACTTTGTTGACAGGGGATCTGCTTAGGCAAAGTCCTTCATTATGGCAAGAGTTAATAGTAGTGAGTAGAGGGATCTAATGAGTCAAGAGCAGCCGACTTGCACAAACACGCTTTAGCCACTTTGTCACCTAGCCTAGCACTGAACTTAGTGCCTAAGTCCTTGCATATAAATGCTTTCTAGGAGGGCACTGAGATGCACAAAGTCCTAGTAGTGGTAGCATTAGGAGACGTCACAAGAAAGGGGATTGTAGACACAGGAGCATGAGTCAATGTGCTTGGCCATGTAGTCTTACAGGCTTGGGGTAACCCGATGGTGGAGACATCAAGGTTTAATGTCACATTGGCTAATGGTATGAAAGTTAAACCATTTAGAGTATTGAAGGACTGGCCCTTGAACATAGTAGGTGTCTAGTTCTCAGTGAAATTAATAGTTATGAAGGGAGTAGACTATGATATTTTGCTAGGCCAACACTAGATGCGGAACACACGAGTAATCAAAGACTAGGGCAATGATCTTATATTCCTAGGTAACATATCAAAGGTAGTAAGAGTCAAGATGGAAACTTGGAAGACCACGCCACCGGTCGACTTAGGTGCCATCTCCTCTATCTTGAAGGGAGACTCACAAGCCAGGATTTCTTATGAACTACTAACAAAGTATATCCCTTGCACTGAGGACGAGCGGGATTGGATGGGCATGTGCTAGCCAACATTGACCTACCATTCTCAGATGAAATAGGATTATAAGCAGGTTGCAAGGATAGCTGGTGAGTCCCATAGAACCATCGCATCTCACAGGTTGGTAAAGGGAAATAACCTACCATTAGTGCCACTTTGTATGATGGCAAAAATCCCTAGTGGACAACCAACACCTACTCCTTTCCACATCTCATCTAATAGATTTGAGCTCCAGGGGATCCTTGAGTATTTGATAAGGGAGCTAGCTAGTCACCCAGTTGCCAATCTTAAGCCACTCCAAGACCTTATGGATGAACCGAAATGGTGATGGACTAAAGTGCATGACCTAAACTTGATGTACAACTAGGCATTATTCATGGATGAGAATAGAGGTCAGGCAGTTAGAATGTAGTGATTCAGATGACGAGTATGAAGACTTCTTCTCCACGAATGAGGAAATTGAAGATGATATGACATAGATGGCCAAGTGATCGAACAAATAAGAGTGGAATCCAAGCCATGGAAAGTAAACACCTTTAGAATCAAGAAGGGAGTCTTCAAAATAGAATGTGATCACACTTGGTTGGATCACTTAGGCATGATAGACTATGAGCAAGCAAGATTGGTCCAACTAAGCTGCACCTCTCCTTAGAAAACAGAATTAGCCTCAGAGCTGTGACCACCAAGGGAAACTCTTTCCTCTAGTGAGGGTTGTGAGGTTAACTCGGATTTGGAAGTAAGCTTTGAGAGTGATCTAGAGATACCCCTGACCACCTAAGACTAGACGCACCGAAGGGGACTTGTTGGTCCATCCACATCGTAGACGATTGAAGGAGGAAAAGCGAGGAAAACCAAAGGGGTTGGAAGCCAAACAACAAAAGTAACCCCAAGACCTACCAAAGTGCTTCGCTAAATTCAAAAAAGGAGACATGGCACTGATCTTGTTGGGAGCAAAGAGACAGGGACATGAAAGTGAACCAATTGAAAGGCATGACAAGGTCAAGGAGGTCAACTTAGTAGGGCAAACAAGGGGAAAAGCCTCAACCCATGTTTATAGCTGACGACTTGACTGAGTAAGAGGAGGATGATCTCATTTCTCTCTTGCAAGAGTACATAGACGTATTTGCTTGGAACTCAAGGGAGTCGATCCGAGAGTTGTAACACATAACATCCCAATGACTCCTAATGCAACCCTAGTGAAACAATGACCTTACTCGATGAATCCAAAGCATGCTCATGCCATGAAGGAATAGATCGATAAACTACTAAAGGCCGGATTCATTTACAAGGTTGAGCACATAGGCTGGGTGTCACCCATTTTGTGATTATCTTGAAAAAGAATGGTAAATTCCAAGTGTGTGTGAACTACAAGAAAGTCAATACACAGTGGCTAAGAGAGACAATTAATCGTTGCCCTATATATAGAGCACATGCTAGAGGGAGTAGCAGGAAAAGATGCCTATAGTTTCTTGGACGGCTTCTCGGGTTATAACCAAGTTCAGGTACACCCTGACGATAGAAATAAGACAACATTTGCCATAGAATAGGGCGTATTTGCTTACATACTCATGCCATTTGGGCTGACAAATGTGCATGCTACCTTTCAATGTCTAATGTGAGCCATTTTCAAGGACATGCTCATGTCAAGATTGTGGGAGAGAAGGAAGGAGTCTCACTTGTAGCTTTCTTGCTTGCACAATGGGGGAATACACACAAAGGTGGAGGCTGAAAACAGTTTTCCTCTTCTTGGTTGTGTAAGCCAAAAAGAACTCTCATACAAAGAAATAGAAGAACCCTATATATGGGTCTCAAACCAAACTCAACTAACTAAGGTGGCATACTAACTGAGCCACGAACTAGAGTAAATAAGGATAGCTATCATGTAGCTATTATTCATGGGCGGTGTACCAATTGCATCTGCAACTGACAAGTCGGTGACATAAATACACAACGGTCACCCCGGCATATTACGAGTGGAGCTCGATATCTCAACACTCCCCCTCAAGCTCAATCCCAATTCCTGCACACCAAGCAGGTCTCTGAACTTGCACAGCTTCTCTGCGCCCAATGCCTTCGTGAATATGTCAGCTACCTGATCCTCTGTGCTGACATAAACTAGATCAATAAGACCTAGTAAAACCCTCTCCCGCACATAGTCATAATGCACCTCAATGTGCTTTGTTCTAGCATGATAGACTGGGTTATTTGCCAAGTGTATACTACTCATGTTGTCACAATAAATGACAATTGGCCCATCTGTAGGCTGATGCATATCATAAAGTAGCTTATGCAACCAAGCTACCTCACATGCAGCCATTGCTGCACCACTGTACTCAGCCTCTGTGCTCGATAAGGCAACTGTAGGCTATTTCTTGCTGCTTCAAGTGACTGCAGCACTCCCAAAAGAGAACACATATCCACTGGTAGATCGTCTATCAGAAATGCTACTAGCCCAATCAGCATCAGTGTATCCATGCAACTGTATCTGAAACCCAGTCTCATAAAATAGTCCATACTGCAATGTGGACTTCACATACCTGAGTATGCGTCTAGCCGCATCCAAATGCGGTTTCCTTGGAGCCTGCATAAACTGACTTACCAATCCAACAACATAGCTCAAATCTAGCCTGGTAATAGTCATATAAATCAAGCTTCCTACTATGCGTTTGTACATAGTAGGGTCTTCCAGAAGCTCACCTGCATCTGCGCTCAGCTTCACATTCTGCTCCAAAGGAACTGAAATAGGCTTACAGCCTGTCATCCCATATTTGGACAGCATGTCCAATCCATACTACCTCTGCAAGAGATGTATCCCACTTGGTGATCTAATCACCTCAATGCCCAAGAAATAACGCAGCTCTCCCAAATCCTTCATCTCAAACTTTTGCTTCAATAGCATTTTCACATGAAGGATATCTTCATCACTGTCACCTGTCATAATCAAATCATCAACATAAATGACAAGTAGCATAATACCTTTCTCTGTTTTTCTCACATAAAGTGAGAAATCTGCCTTGGAAATCTGAAAGCCAATAGTGACAAGATACTGTCCTATCTTGTCAAACTATGCTCTAGGTGCTTGCTTCAAGCCATACAAGGCTTTCTTCAACCTGCAAACAAACTCAGGACGAACAGCATGCACATAACCTGGTGGCTGCTCCATATATACCTCTTCTTGCAAATCACCATGCAAGAAGGCATTCTTTACATCCATCTGATGTAAAGACCATTCCTTTGATGCAACCATAGCAATGACTGCTCTTACGGTTGCCATCCTTGCAACCGGACTAAATGTTTCTTCATAGTCAATGCCATATGTTTGTGCATACCCCTTGACTACTAATCTTGCCTTGTATCTATTCATAGAACCATCTGCATTGTGCTTTACCTTATAAACCCACTTACAGCCAATTGCATTCTTACCTTTAGGCAAAGGTACCAATTCCCATGTAGCATTTGCTTCCAAGGCATCCATTTCTTCATCCATGGCTTTCTCCCATTTTTCTTTTCCCATGGCTTGCTCAAAAGAAGTGGGTTCTGGTTCCTGTATCACTTTGACCATATATGCATAGTGAATGGCTGTAAATCCATCATATTTCAGCCTATCCACAGGATACCTAGCTCTCTAGACCTGCGCAAAATAGGTTCACTCCCAGGTGCTCTCAAAACATCCCTGGTCTTCCTTGAATACCCAACTCATCATCAATGCTCTGTTCTGAGCCACTGGATTCACCATCCACATAAGAGTGACCTGCATTCACATCAAACATGGGCTGATCAACCTTCTCTTTTTCTTTTCGTGATACCTGGATACCACTATCTGTATTGCTTTGAGAAGATTCTCCTGATCTCAATCTGCCTGTCCATGGCGAAGAATGTGAACCACTGCTAGAGGACGCTCTAGGTCCACTAATATTTTGTGATTGCTGTTGTGAATTCTGTGCAGCATTACCATTTTGTGCATCTACATCATCAATCACATTTACTGGTTTATACCAGCTACTCATCTCATCAAAAACAACATCTCTGCTCACTGTAAACTTACGAGTAGAAGGGTTATAGCATCTATACCCTTTTTGCTGCAGAGAGTAATCAATAAAGATGCACTTCTCAGCTTTTGGATCCAACTTGGATCTCAACTCATCTGGCACATGTACATAAGCAATGCAACCAAAAATTTTCAAATGAGAAATATCTGGTTTCCTACTAGTATACCTCTCCTCTGGAGTCATCCCATGTATTGCTGCAGTGGGAGTCATGTTCATTATATAGACTGCTGTAGCAACTGCTTCAGCCCAATAAAAATCTGGTAGGTCTTTTTCATTGAGCATGGCACGAGATATCTCTCCAATATGCCTGTTTTTCCTTTCTGCAATTCCTTTTTGTTGTGGGGTATGACTGCATGAATATTGTTGCTTTATGCCATGCTCCTGCAGGAACCTTGCAAACTCATTTGAGAGGTACTCTCCCCCTCCATCTGACCTTAGGCATTTTATTTGCAGACCTGTTTCTTTTTCAGCCATAACTTTAAGAGTTTTGAAATGCCCAAAAAATTCACTTTTCTTTTTCATAAAATACACCCAAACTTTTCTTCTATAGTCATCAATAAAAGTGACAAAATAATGACAGCCTCCAAGAGATGCAGCTTTAGTAGTCCACACATCAAAGTGGATTAATTCCAATGGCTTCTTACTCTTTTGAACATGTCTAGGAAATGGTTTCCTTGCCTGTTTTTCAAACTGACAGGCTTCACATACCTTATGCATTTCTGCAACCTTGAATTTAGGCAATCCTGCAACAATATTTTGGGCCTGCGTTGATTTAAGTCGTTGTACATTAACATGACGAATGCGTTTATGCCAGATATCAATATCTGCAACTACACCGGTCCCATGTGCAAACATTGTTGCACTTAATTCAGACATGTCTGCATCCAACGTAAACATTCTGCCCTTCTTCTTTCCTTTTGCTATCAAGCGACCTTTATTTTTCATATCCTCAACAAAGCATCCATGAGGATTAAATCTGACCTGCAAGCCCTATTCAACCATTTGACCAACAGAAACTAGATTCTTGGTGATATTCGGGACATGAAATACATCCGATAGGTATTTCTTTTTCCCATCCTGCATAGACAAAGGAATTTTTCTAATCTGCACAATAGGATGTGCAGTATCATCACCAGTCTCCACAAATCCTGGTTTTTCCATTTTCCTTGCATTCTCCATCCATTCTGCATGACCTGTCATGTGGTTTGATGCACCTGAGTCAACATACCATACATCGTTGCTTTCTTCTACACTTGTCACAGAATTGTTCATGTGCTGCACCATAAACAAATGCTCATTTCTGTCATCACCCACCCTGTCTACTAGAAGATGCATAATTCCCTTGTTGCAATTTCCCATTCATGATGTCATTCTGCTTTTTATAGCAGTCTTTAGCCATATGACCCATTTTACCACAGTAGTAGCATTCAACATTGCTGTTTGCATTTTGGTCTCTTTGCCATCCACCATGACCTCTTTGGCTCCCCCTGCCTCTAGAGTTACCACTCCTCCTCCATAGGACTGGTTTTCTTGAGTTTGCTGCATATTCTAATTTCTACCACGGCCTCCAAATCGGCCTCCTCTACCTCTGCCTCTACCTCTTCCAGCATTTGAGTAGAAGACAACTTCTTTTGAAGTTCCTCCTGAAGAAGATGCACCACCATTTCTCTGCTCCTCAGAAATTAGAAGAGCAATCAACTCCTCAAAAAATCAGGAAATCTTTCACGGATGGAAATGGATGTTCGGAACTGTGCATAATCCTTTCCTAGACCGTTTAAGGTCACAGAAACTAAATCATCATCTTCCACTGGCGACCCAATGGAAGCAAGTGCATCTGCAATCTTCTTCACCTTCATGTGGTAGTCGTTGATGCTCATATTTTCTCTTTGCACATTGTGCAACTCTTGCTTGAGCTGCATTTTCCTGGCTTGCATATTTGTGCTATACATTTTTGACAAAGTATCCCATGCCTCCTTTGGCGTACTTGCCTCTTGAATATGCACAATCATAGAGTCTGAAATGTTGATAGACAGCCAGTACATAACTTTCCTGGCTCTCTCATGCCATGCTTTAAATGCCTGCATTTGCTGTTGATTGGGAACATCAAGAAGAACTGGTTCTTCTTCATTTCCTGTAACAAATTCCCGATATCCTTTTCCCATAAGGAAATTCGTCATTCTAAACTTCCATGCTTGGAAGTTGTTCTTGTCAAGCTTTTCAGTGATAATCTGTGAAAGAGAATCAGACGCCATTACAGAACACTGCAAAAAATTCTGTCACTGCACGGAACACAGCTTCAGCCTCACAAGGGCAAATCTGCAAAACTGGCGAAAGTGGTATTTGACCACACAGTCACTTCCTAGTGACGATTTTGCATCAATAGGCAACAGGGATGATTATGTAACTCCCAATGTCTCTGCACACGGGTATACAATGCAATTTCTACAGTAACTTTTCACCGACCTGTAGAGCAGTGGTCGCACAGTATAAAATAGGGCCTTTTCCTGAGTGCGTGCAAAAAACTTTCGCCTCCAAAACAGGCCCCGAAATGGCCTCAAATCAAAAAAACAGGGTCGCCAAGGGCTCAAGGCCTCTCCCGCAGCATATACTGCCCTCTTGCTTCACCGCGAAGGGCATCTCAACCTGAGACAATGCACTCTTGCAATTTCCGGCTGTGCTACCTGCAGACATCTGCTCCCAAAACAAAAAATGAAAGCAACACTGCTCCTCTTACCAGAATACCGCGAGCTTGGCTTGCTTTCTTGAGCTCCTTACCACAAACAAGGCTTTGATACCATGTCAAGATTGTGGGAGAGAAGGAAGGAGTCTCACTTGTAGCTTTCTTGCTTGCACAATGGGGGAATACACACAGAGGTGGAGGCTGAAAACAATTTTCCTCTTCTTGGTTGTGTAAGCCAAAAAGAACTCTCATACAAAGAAATAGAAGAACCCTATATATGGGTCTCAAACCAAACTCAACTAACTAAGGTGGCATACTAACTGAGCCACGAACTAGAGTAGATAAGGATAGCTGTCATGTAGCTATTATTCATGGGTGGTATACCAACCGCATCTGCAACTGACAAGTCGGTGACATAAATACACAACGGTCACCCCGGCGTATCACGAGTAGAGCTCGATATCTCAACAGCTCAGGCGAGAGATAGAGGTATTCATTGATGATTTATGCCTACAGTCCAGTTGGAAGGAACGCCTAGACAAGCTTCACATAGTCTTTGAATGATGTAGATTGTATAGTCTCTCTTTGAACCCCTTAAAGTGCCAATTCAAAGACAAGCTTCACATAGTCTTTGAATGATGTAGATTGTATAGTCTCTCTTTGAACCCCTTAAAGTGCCAATTCTAGGTGAAACATGGATGTATCTTAGGGCATAGTCTTTGAATGATGTAGATTGTATAGTCTCTCTTTGAACCCCTTAAAGTGCCAATTCTAGGTGAAACATGGATGTATCTTAGGGCATGTGGTATCTAAGAATGGCGTTGCCACTAACTCTCCAAGATTAGGCTCATTGTCGACTTGCCAACCCCAACAAACTATAAGGGAGTTCAGTGCTTCTTGGGAAACATAGGCTACTATCGGTGCTTCGTCTTGAACTATGCATTGATTGCTAGACTACTTTATAAGCTATTGACTATATTCGAGTGGACCGAGGAGTTCCAATGCACTTATGAGGAATTGAAAAAGGCTCTTACCACAACACCAATCTTAGGAGCCCCAGACTAGAGCATAACATTCCATGTGCATATTGATACATCGAAGTTTGCGGTGGTTGGGAGCTATTCTATGCAAGCTTGGCGAACATAACCTTGACTATCCAGTGAGCTTTGCTAGTAGACAACTCATGGATACTGATATTAAATACTCCATGATAGAGAGAGAAGGCCTAGCCATGGTGTTTGATGTGAAGAAATTTCCGCATTATCTTTTGGCTACGTCCTTCACCTTGTTTATTGACCATCAAGCCTTGCTTTATCTTGTGAAAAAACCTTGTACTAGAAGACGCATAGCTCAATGGTTGCTTCTACATTTAGAGTTTAACTTCTCTGTGGTTGTATGCAAGGGCAAACAACATTACATGGTAGACCATATGTCTCACATACCCATAGGAGAAGCCATTGGACAAGGCATTGTAGATGACCTACCCGATGTACACCTTTTTAGCATGTCCAATGAAAATGACTTATTCAAAGCCGATTTAATGCCTTATTGGGTAGATGACATAATCCAGATCCTAGAGCACAGATTTCCTAAAGGACTTATTGAGAAGGCTAGGCTAATGGACATCATCCTTAAGATTCAACCCTATCAATTGATCAATGGCCAGCTCTATAGGTTAGGACAGATGGCCTATTGCAAAGATGCATATGTGAGTATGAAACGCATGATGTGCTGATTGAAGCAGATGGTGGAATTGATGGAGGACACTTTAGTAGAGATATTACAGCCAACAAGGTGCTACAATCTCAACTTTGATGGCCCACCCTATTCCATGATGCTGCTAAGTTTGTCAAGCATTGTGATGAGTGCCAAAGGACCAAGGTACCTATTTGTAAAGATAAGATGGAGTTGACCCCAATCATAGCAAACAACCCTTCAAAAAATGGGGCATTGACTTCATTGGCCCAATCAGCCCCATGGCACAGCATTCCCAGGCCAAGTACATCATTGTAGCAAGAGATTACCTCACAAAATGGGCCAAAGCTCAAGCGTCAAGAAGAATAATGCTAGGATTATGACTAAGTTCCTTTCGGAGCAAGGGAACTCATGTTTTGGCTACCCCATTGAACTAGTTACTGACCAAGGCACTCACTTCATTAATGAAGTAATTGCCCACGTGCTTTCCACCTTGATCATCCATAGAAAATCATCATCATACTACCCTCAAGCTGACGGTAAGGCAGAATCCATAAACAAGATCCTAGTAAATGTGCTAACTAAAGTAGTCTGTGTCTCACGTAGTGATTGGGACAATAAGCTCATGGCAGCATGGTGGGCCTATAGGATAGCAACCTAGAAGATGGCAGTCGGGAAAACACCCTTCAAGCTAACCTACGATACCAAAATTATCTTGCCGGTAGAGTTTTTCATTCCTAGTCTAAGAGTGGTAGTGCAAGAGAGATGGGATGGAAAGGAGGCATGGACAAAACGCCTAGTAGAGCTAGAAGGTCTCTCTGAGACATGACTTTTAGCTACTCATGTGCTAGTTTGTGAGAATGCAAGTTGCAAGAATTGGTTTGACAAGCATGTCAAACAATGTGATTTCAAGAAAGGTAACCTAATGCTGCTATACTTAGTGAAGGGTCATAAGTAGAATATGAAATTCAGAGGATTAGGGCCTTTCAAAGTTCACAATGTTAGTCGAATTGGCAATGTAGAGCTCAAGACCTTAGAGGGAGAGGGCATGGGCTTCTTTAATGGTAGTCACCTCAAGAAGTACTACTCTCCAACCCATCCATTGCATGAGCTGCCAATGTTGCAACCACCTAATGTGAGAGTAGCCACCATCACAGAAATCAAGGATACAGAGGAGGAAGTAGTGGAACTGTGTTAACCCCAACACGAAGAAAGCAAAAAGAAGTGGAAAAGACACAGGGCAAAGGCGAAAAAAAGGTAGTAACCCCAACACGAAGAAAGCAAAAAGAAGTGGAAAAGACGCAGGGCAAAGGCGGAAAAAAGGTAGCCTGACTGAAGAAAGAAAAGGAGAAAAGGCCAAAAGCGCAAGGGCAACCTTAAAAGTCCAAGGCAAAGGCAAAAGGAGAAAGGCACATTTTAAAATAAAAAGGCGCACCCTAAAATCTTGTAAAAGAGCGCCGGGCTCTCACCCGGCTCTCACCCGTGCAATTTGTAAATGTAGATGGGTGGTGGAAAGGAAGCTAGGAAGATAGAAGGACAATGGGAAAAAGGGCCTAGGCTATGGCCGGCCATGTAAAAAGGGGAAAAAGGGGATGACCGCCCAAAAGGGATTTAGGGTTTTGTATATAAAGTTGAAAAGTGAATGAGAAACTCATTCTTGTGTGTGGCCAAAAGTAGCTCTCCTCTTCTTCTTCTTCTTCTTGTTCTTGCTTGCTTGAGCTTGTGCTTGAGAGAGGGAGTGTAAGAGTGTGAGGGAGTGAGTGTGTGAGGGTGAGGGACCGAGGAGGAGAAGCTCTCCATCTTCTCCTCTCTTCTTCTCTTCTCTTCTCTTCTCTTGTCTTGCTCGCGGCAATGGAGCTTGGAGAGTGGAGCTTGAGGATGGAGCTTGCTTGAAGCTTGCACTTGGATCGTGGAGCTACCAGAGTGTGCGGGAGAGGAGGTAACTCGAACGGCACGGAGGTAAGCTCACTACACCCGTAGGTATGGATGGCGCATCGGCTATGTGAGAGGTAGCCATTAGTGCTCGGCTTGGAACGCTTGAAACAATAAGCGGTCCGAGGGTCTTGGCGGTTGAGCGAAAGCTCACACATTTGGGGGTAATGTTAACCCCAACACGAAGAAAGAAAAAAGAAGTGGAAAAGACGCAGGGCAAAGGCGGAAAAAAGGTAGTAACCCCAACACGAAGAAAGCAAAAAGAAGTGGAAAAGACGCAGGGCAAAGGCGGAAAAAAGGTAGCCCGACTGAAGAAAGAAAAGGAGAAAAGGCCAAAAGCGCAAGGGCAACCTTAAAAGTCCAAGGCAAAGGCAAAAGGGAAAAGGCGCATTTTAAAATAAAAAGGCGCACCCTGAAATCTTGTAAAAGAGCACCGGGCTCTCACCCGGCTCTCACCTGTGCAATTTGTAAATGTAGATGGGCGGTGGAAAGGAAGCTAGGAAGATAGAAGGACAATGGGAAAAAGGGCCTAGGCTATGGCCGGCCATGTAAAAAGGGGAAAAAGGGGATGACCGCCCAAAAGGGATTAAGGGTTTTGTATATAAAGTTGAAAAGTGAATGAGAAGCTCATTCTTGTGTGTGGCCAAAAGTAGCTCTCCTCTTCTTCTTCTTCTTCTTCTTCTTGCTTGCTTGAGCTTGTGCTTGAGAGAGGGAGTGTGAGAGTGTGAGGGAGTGAGTGTGTGGGGGTGAGGGACCGAGGAGGAGAAGCTCTCCATCTTCTCCTCTCTTCTTCTCTTCTCTTCTCTTCTCTTCTCTTGCTCGCGGCAATTGAGCTTGGAGCATGGAGCTTGAGGATGGAGCTTGCTTGAAGCTTGCACTTGGATCGTGGAGCTACCGGAGTGTGTGGGAGAGGAGGTAACTCGAACGGCATGGAGGTAAGCTCACTACACCCGTAGGTATGGATGGCGCGTCGGCTATGTGAGAGGTAGCCATTAGTGCTTGTCTTGGAACGCTTGAAACAATAAGCGGTCCGAGGGTCTTGGCAGTTGAGCGAAAGCTCCCACAGCTAGGTATTGTTATTCTAATGTTAAATAATCTTTGTTAATTGTTAGATGTGTTTATGTTTATGTTATGGGCTTTTAAAATTTTAGGTGCAAGATAGAGAGGAAGACTATATGTCCCCTATACCATCACTGGGATGAAGAGTGGCGATGGGACTTGCTTCACCTGGCCATGTTGTGTTGGAGAATGGAAATTTTCCTAGTGATTCCTCAAAGAAAAGAAAGCTTAATTTCTGTTAGGCCTCATGGGACGTTTCAAAATTTTTGTAGCATTTGGATGTAGATGCATAGGCACAATCAAGGACTGCTGACACTTTGTGGTTTGTTGATACTTGAATTTGTGGTATAAAGTTATTGGCATTGTCTCTAGAGAAAACTTTGCTTTCGGGCTTTGCTTCACCTATGTGGATTATTAATACTATACTAAGAGTTTGTATGTGATGCTTGGATACACTTAAACTTTGTGGTGTGTTTTGTGTATCTTTCATTTATGGCTCGTTTCATCGTAGCAATGTTATTTCTATAACATCCAAGGATCATGTAGAGCTACTTCTAATTGTTGCACAGAGCTAGTATGGATGCAAGTTTACAAGTTTGGCGCATGGTCATTGCGTGTACATATGAGTCTATGTACTCCTAGATGAAAATGCATGTCTAGCCTTTTATACATGTGTATAAGAGAGAGAGAGAGAGAGAGAGAGGGAGGGAGGGAGGGAGGGAGGAAGGGAGTGTGAATAGAGAGGGGAGAGGTGTAAAAGGGGTGAGAGATAGAGAGGTTGCGAGTAGAGGAGAGGGATAAAAGAGGGGAGGGACAGAGAGGTGAAAAGGGAGGAGGGAGAAGACAGAGGTTGCAAAGGGAAAAGAGAGATAAAAAGGGAGGAGGGAGGGAACGAGGAAGATAGATGCAAGAAAGAGAGATGGGTAACAAATATACGAGAGAAAAGTCACAAAGAGAGGAGGGGGGTGAAAAGGGGTAGGGAGAGGGAGGAAGAGAGGCAAAAAATAGTGAGAGATATTTGGGATAGAGAGAAGATAGTGAGCAAGCATGTGATTTCTTACACTCAATGATACAAAATATGCATTTCTTTATCTTTTGTTTATGGTTTGGTGCAATGTTATTTCTAATTGTAACATCCAAGGATCACATAGAGCTACTTCTAGATATCATGCAAAGTAAGTATGGGTAAAGTTTACGAGTCTAGTGCATAAAAGGTATTGCATACATATATGAGTCTCTATACACCTAAATGCAAATGCATGTCTATCCTTTTAGCATGTGTACATGAGAGAGAGAGAGAGAGAGAGAGAGAGAGAGAGAGAGAGAGAGAGAGAGAGAGAGAGAGAGAGAGAGAGAGAGTGTGTGTGTGTGTGTGTGTGTGTGTGTGTGTAAAAAGAGATGGGAGAGATGTAAAAATTGTGTGGGAGAGGGGTCGCAAACAGAGGAGAGGCATAAACAAGGGGAGGGATGGAGACATTATGGGTATACTCAGTGTTTTCAAGTGCATATGGGTGAAGTTGAACATGATAAGAGGTTTCGGTGATCTCACACTGATAGAATACCAAGGGGGTGGCTAATGTATGAATCTAAAGATCACGATTATTTTGTGGTGCTACATCAAGCTATGACAATGCCTACCGAGTGGTTTGCGAATGTTAGGCCAAGTATTGTTATTCTAACGTTAAGTAATCTTTGTCGATTGTTAGATGTGTTTATGTTTACGTGGGCTTCTAAAATTCTAGGTGCAAGAAAGATAGAAAAGACTATCATGTCCCCTGTACCATCACCAGGACAAAGAGTGGTGATGGGGCTTTCTTTACCTAGCCATGCTGTATTGGAGAATGGAATTTTTCTAGTGATTCCTCAAAGAAAAGAAAGCTTCATTTTGGTTAGGCCCCATGGAAAGTTTCAAAATTTTTGTAACATTTGGATGTGCAGATGCATAGGCACAATCAAGGAGTGACACTTTGTGGTTTGTTGATACTTGAAGTTATTGGCGTAGTCTCTAGAGCAAACTTTGGTTTCGGGCTTTGCTTCACCTGTGTGGGTTATTAATACTAAGAGTCTGTATGTAATTGCTTAGATACACTTAAACTTTGTGGTGTGGTTCGTGTATCTTTCATTTATGGTTTGTTTCAGCGTAGCAATGTTATTTCTCATTGTAATATCCAAGGATCATGTAGAGCTACTTCTAACTGTTGTGCAGAGCAAGCATGGATACAAGTTTACAAGTTTGGTGCATGGTCATTGCATGTCTATACGAGTCTATGTACTCCTGCATGTACATATGCGAGTGAGTGTGAATAGAGAGGGGAGAGGTGTAAAAGGGGTGAGAGATAAAGGGGTTGAAACTAGAGGAGAGTGAAGCATGTGATGTTTTTGCACTCAAGGGTGGCAAAGTTATTGTGCGATAGGAAAGTGAAGCTGTCTTGTGATAGCATTAGCATGAGATAGTGAAGCATGTGATGTTTTTGTGCTCAAGGGTGGCAAAGATACTGTGTGATCGCATGGCAACTTCACTTCCCTCGCACCCCGCTTCGTGGCACGAAGCGAGATAGCATTTCTTGCACGCTTCAGAATGCTAGTTGAGACTAATAGAATCATTGATTGTGACATATTAGATTTGCAACATTCACCATATGCATAGTTATTGAAGTGTGTGATTCAACCCACAATAGCTAATAGGTCCAAAGGCTTGCAATACGCTCATTCTCAAAGTGCTAGAATCGTTAAGACAATATAGGTCATAGATATCACTTCAACAAGGCCGACAATCCATCACTAGGGAGGATGAAGGAAACCTACATGATGCCAAATTGTATATTTGATTGAATATTCCTTCAAAAGAAGTATCTAACACAATTTGAAAGTGTCAGTATCCATGTGATCAATATTACTAGTGTAGATTATGCACCTAATTGTAATTTTACAAGTTAAAGTTTGCTAACTCTAAACTCAATATTCAAAAAAAGAAGCAAGTAAATAGAATTGAATAAGTAGGTGATATTAAATCAAAGAATGCATCTTGATTGTTGTCTGTACCTTGGAAAGGATGTGTTAGTCTACGAATGGAGTCTCAAAAAGAGAAAAGTATTATCCCCTTTAGAGAAGGAGGTTCTATTTATGTTTTAGTTGTGGTTAAGAGAGGTCATGGACCTCTTAAACATAAAACTTTCTCTTTGAATTTTAAAATACTTTCTCTTTGCTCTCTGGGCCAGCTATCACAACACACACACACACACACACACACTCTCTCTCTCTCTCTCTCTCTCTCTCTCTCTCTCTCTCTCTCTCTCTCTCTCTCTCTCTCTCTCTCTCTCTCTCTCTCTCTCTCTCTCTCTCTCTCTCTCTCTCTCTCTCTCTCTCTCTCTCTCTCTCTCTCTCTCTCTCTCTCTCTCTCTCTCTCTCTCTCTCTCTCTTTGTGCCAGCCCACTTAGAGCCTCAGCTATATCTGTCTCTCTTTCACAGAGCTTCCAATGCACACAATTGTAGTTGTAGTAGTAGTAGTAGGCACTCGAGTAGCAGTAGCACAAAAAAAAACAGGCATTAGCACTAGCAAGCGAACTAGCAGCAGGCAGGCAGCAACTGGTAGCATCATCCAACGGGATGGTGAAGGGTAGCGGTGTGGATGGTGAGGCGCAGGTGTGATGTAGAAAAAGTGCAGCAAACAGCGAGCGATAGCCGAAGGGAAGCAATGGTGCCAAGTGGGAATGATGGAGAAGCGCAACAATGGTGCAAAGCTACCACACATGGCAATCCAAAACATACTGCTAGTGATGTTGACTTTGACAATACTAAACCTCTAATTAACAGACATTCTCCAAGGATATTTGTAAGTGGATGCACAACGCCATGATAGTATATATAATAGGGGTTTTCCCATCAATGGACCAGATAGGAAAACTGCCTACCTTTTCTGGGACACCAATTTTATTGTAAAACTTTGTGTGATAAGAAGAAGCTTTGTCTTTATTTGTGTCATGAGCATTGACTATGGCATGGGCATTAAGATATTCAGGGTCACCACCTGCTGTAGTAGAAACACCTGTTCTATGTGGATTAATAGGGACAAAAGTCACATCTACCATGCTATCTCCATCTTCATCAGAGGAGGAGATGTTGTAAATGAGTTGATTTTGGGCATGAGTGTCCATCATATACCATGCTGGTATATAAATTTCAATATTCTACTCAACTATTTCACCCATGACTACTCCTAGAATCATGTCCATGAGTTCTAAATGCCTAGTATCAATAACTGCAGCCATACAGGATACATTTAACCCTCTACGAAACAATAGTATAATGCCTATTGCAATGTAACCAAGATACAAATAAGGGTAAGTATTTTTGGCTTTTTTTGGGATTTTATGTAAGATTAATAAAAGAAGATTGGCATGTTGATTATCGGCTGTCAAAATACCCTGATCCTCAACATAGATAGTAGAAGACTTAAATTTAAATAACTGGTTCTCTCCATAGATGTGTGTAGCACCTATCTCAGGAAGAATCCATCTGACATTTGGATTCACCTCATCTATAATGATAGTGGAATTACCAAGAGATTTATAATGCTCAAAGAGAGTCTTGAAAGTAGCATCGAATGTACCTTGCATAGATCCATGAGAGGCCATGGGGAATTACTAGAGACAAAGGATTTATTGCTCTTTCACACACGGCTGACAATGGCAACACCCCTTTACACACATAAAAATGCATAACAGCCTACTTGAGCTTAACCTCAAATGTCACTGACAACCTTTAGGTCTCTTATGCATGATAATATTACTGCTCTGATACCAACTCAAACACACACAGTGGAACAATGGAAGATGATAGAAGAAGAGAGACGACTCCAACACAGATACAGAGTATACACAAGTAGAGAGGCTCTCAGTACAAATGAAGATGTAGAAAGTTGTATAATTAGAAGTGCTGATACAAGAGAACTTGGGTCTAGCTATGGAGGAGAGTACTTGTTATAAGATCCAAGATACACGCTCGACTTTCTTATATAGTTAAAATATATATGGCGAATATTATGCTGGCACATAAGGAGAATAGATGAGAGAAAAGAAAGATGTAGAGAGAGAGAGAGAGAGAGGTAGAGAAATTGGCAACACACTAGGGACTGGAAGATGGGCCAGTCCCCCCCTTGTGGAGTTATATTATTGACAAGGAGCAAGCTCCTCCATTACACATAAGCCAGTTCTTACTTGTAGATCTTGGAAACAAGATCATGGTTCCTTGCACAGTATACAACCGGCTAACACTTGCACAACTTGGAAGTTGGCACCTTTTGATCCTTCTTGAGTCTCCTTCTCTCCTACACAATATGTGTAGGGCTCTCCTCTTGGTGCTTGATTTTAGTAGAGCTTCCGCAACACTTGCACCTTCTCTTCTCCTCTTGGAACTTGATTTCAGCAAAGCTTCTGCAACATTTGCACCTTCTCTTCTCCTCTTGGATGCATGCAAAGTGATGCTTCCTTTACCTCTCTCACATCCAAGGAGAGCCTCCTCTTTTATAGGATTTCAAGAGCTTCTCTTCTTGGAGAGAGACTTGAGTTGATCTTCATGCAAGATGTGGTTGTTCCAAGACCTACTCTGGAGCACTAATTTTGAGATCTCTCTCTGTGCGTTGTTTGGATGAAAAAACGTCCAACACAAAAGTTGTAGGTCTTGTTGTTTCCTATAACCTTCGCGGTCCATTTTTAGAGATCATCTTTCTATTGTGAGATATTTTAAAAATGGATTCACCATGTCTTTTTTAAAAAGAACAACTTCTCAAACTGTACTCTTAACTTGTGGTCCATGCAACCACCTCAAGGAGAGTTCATTAAATTGCCTTAGGCCTCAACCTTAACATTGACTTCCACACAAAAGCTTGTGTCTTTTTAGACCTTAGAAAGAGAAAATCACTTCTCTCCTCACTTCTAGAGGATCACGTATCTTGTCTTTGTTAGTGAGAGAATTACCTCTCTTGTCTTTCTCAATGAAAGAAAAGACCTTAAACCTTGACTTGTAAGGGAGAGGATGGCCCCAAATGAATGCAATGCTCATTGCACACAAGTAAACATTCCCAAGCGTCCCCGGATGCACACATAAATACATATATATTTATGTGTAACTCCTTGGTTCTTGTGTACACTCTTACACTTGGCAAACACTTCTTTTCCCCTTCGTAACTTGTACTGCCTGTACTAGATATCCTCGTCACAGTGCTCTGATCACCCCATTAAGTGATGCACTAGGAATATTGGTCTCTAAATGGTCTCATGGCCATGCTAGATCATCATCAACACTTTAAAAAAAGTGAGTCATTAATTTATTGACATGAATTTATTAAATAGAGAATGCGTAATAAGCAATCAATTTAGTGATATCCCTCTGGCTTCTAAACAGTTGACCTCAATTGTAGAGGGGATACATAGTCCTTAAGAAGATCTGGAAAGTCTTGTAGTTCTCTCTCAGTCATAAAGTGAGCGTCCAATAGGGGATAATTCTTAAACTTAATCAGATACTTTCGTAATACCTTACCTGACCTTAGAGTATTGTCCTGATGGTGTAAAATTCTTTCAAGCATAAGGAACGCTTCTTTTTCTTCTATGTCAGGTAAATCTTCCTTGATTGGTTCCATTGAAGGTTCTCCAATATAGGGACGCAGCAAACTTATATGGAAAGCATTCCAATGACTCAGTAGATTCAAACAAAAAGTCACATCGTTTATCTTATCTGTGATCTTGAAAGGGCCATAATAGCAATTAGAAAGCTTAACCACTTTACCCTTTTGACCTTTCTGCTTCTTTAAGCAAGCCTTCTCAAACTTAAGAAGAACATGTTGTCCCAAATTGAGTTCTAACTTACGACGATGCTTATCAACTTCATGTTTCTGCTTCTCTTGTGTTCTTTTGATAGCAACTTTTACTTGAGTGAAAGTTGTATCAATATATCTAACAAACGCATCTGTTGCAAAGATCTTATCCTTCGTAAGAAGGATGGGTGGTAAATGAGGCTTACCATAGATGATCTCAAAGAGTGCATTACCAGTACTAGAGTGCATCGTATTATTATATGCAAGCTCTACTAAAGGCAAATACTTTTCCCATTCTCTTTGATTATCAGAGACATAGGATTTCAAAAGGTCAATAACAATATAATTAGCACTTTCACTTTTCCCATCCATTTGAGGATGATAAGAGGATGAAAAATTTAACTTTGTCCCAAGGTTCTTGAAGAGAGCTCTCCAAAAGAGTCTAGTCATGCGGGGATCTCGATCACTTATAATGGACTTAGGCATGCCATGATGTTTGAAAATATGAGCAATGAATAGTTTAGCCGTATGATCGGCTTTGATTGTCTTTCACACATGTATAAAGTGAGCTTGCTTACTAAATCTATCAATGATAGTCTAGATTGCATCGTTGCCTGCTTGTGTGCGAGGAAGCTCCATGATAAAGTCCATGGCTATACTTTCCCAAGGCTCATTGGGAATAGGTAATGGCTTCAGTAGACCAGGTGGTTTATGCCTGTCATACTTTACTTTTTGGCATATTTTGTACTCACGAACATATCTTTTAATGTCAGCTCTAAGAGTGGGCCAAAAGAAATATCTTTCCAATGCTTGAGTAGTGGGTAGAATACCCCTATGTCCAGCATATGGAGATGCATGCGCTTCATCCATTACCTTAGGTCACAATGGTAATGCTATACAAATTGCTTAATGATGATACAAATAACCATCTCGAATTGAGTAAGGTGTAATTGACTGACTTGAGTTAAGTTGATCCCATATGGTTGAGAAGTCAGAATTAGTTGCATACATTTTGGGTAAATCCATGAACTTGTTATGGTAAACAGTTGTGATTACATTCACTCGAGGTCGCCATGATAAAGCATCTGCTGCCACATTCTTAGTTCCAGATGTATGAAGGATTTAAAAATGAAACATAGATAAGAAATTTGCCCATCGCATCTGTTTCTTTGAGAGCTTCTTCTAAGTGAGGAAATATCTTAGACTTTGGTGATCTGTTTTAATAACAAAATCTGCACCAAGTAAGCAGTGTTTCCATACTTGAAGAGCATGTACTAGTGCCATAAGTTCTTTCTCATATACTAGAGCATGTAGCTCATGATCCTTGAGGCGTCGGCTCTCAAATGCTACTACATGATGCTCTTGGTTAAGCACAGCTCCAATGCAATCCCCAGAAGCATCGCAGTAAACTTCAAAAGGTTTTTGAAGATCCGGAACTATGAGAACTGGTTCTTGAGTCATAAGAAACTTAATTCTTTCAAAGGCTTGTAGTTGCTTTGATCCCCAGTGAAAAGGCATTCGCTTCTTAGTAAGGTCATGTAGAGGAGATGCAACATATGCAAAATCTCGTATGAACCTCCTGTAGTATGAACATAGGCCCAAGAAACTTCTAACTTCATGTATAGAAGTAGGTGTAGGCCATTCAATAATGGTTCGAATCTTCTCAGGATCCATTCTCACCAAATTGTGAGAAACAATATGGCCCAAGTAATGAATTTCTGAAAGAAGAATTCACTCTTCTTAGCATTGACTTGTAGTCTATGCTTGCGAAGCTCTTGAAAAATAGTAGATAGATGTTTTCTATGCTCTTCTTCATACTGTGAAATTATTAGAATGTCATCAAAGAAGATACATGTGAACTTTGAGTGAGGTCTGAAAATTCTCTCCATCATTCAATTGAATGTGGTGGGTGCATTAGTCAAACCAAATGGCATGACTAGAAACTCATATAGTCCAAATGTTGTATGAAAAGTTATCTTATGAACATCTTCAGTTGCTATCTGTATCTGGTGATAGCCTCTCTTGATATCAATGCAACTAAAGATACTAGCCCTTGGCAACTTATCCAAGATATCATCTATCCTTGGGATAGGAAAACGATTCTTGATTGTGATCTTATTCAAAGATCTGTAGTCTATGCACATACGGAAAAAACCATCTTTCTTCTGAACAAGTAAGACTGGAGAGCAGTATGGAGAAGAGCTAGGTTGAACTAACCCTTTTTCCAACAGTTCGTTTACTTGTTTTAGGATCTCCTCTTGCTGACTTGCACTTACTCAGTAAGGCAGTTGGTTAGGTGGTGAACTACCTGGGATAAGATCAATTGTGTGATCTTTTGGGTGCTTAGGAGGTAACTCTCCTAGGAGTGAATCACTTAAACAATCTTCATATTGTTTAACAAAATCATATCTGGCTTGATCAATTAAAGAGAGGGGTTCTTTTAAAGTCTGAAACTTAGAAGCATTAGTTGGTATCGTGTGTTCATTAGAGGTATCAAGTGCCCTTGAATCATTAGCTTCTTTTGACTCTCTCACAAAAATCCTATACGCAGAAATAGCTTTCTTCATTTCTTTAGGAATGCTAACATGGCATAGGCCAATCTCCAGCATCAGCAATGCATACTATGTTTTGACCCTTGAATTGAAATGCAAGGGTCTTCTTAACAAAATCGGGAAGAGGTCTAATCTTGTAATGCCAAGGCATGCCTAAGATAACATCACAGTTACCAATGGGTGCAAGTAGGAAAGATTCTTGGTCGTTGTAATCCCCAATTCTAAGATTCAACTTCCCTTGGATAGGAGTAGAATTGGTTGTAAGTCCTTCAAATGCTGAACCTAATCCAATTGGTGTTCCCAATCGATCCGGTGGAATTTGTAGCCTTTCAATAGTATCCGTTGACACAAAATTATCTGTGGAACGTGGATCAAAGAGTATCAAAACTCTTTGATTGTTGAGGGTCCCCCAACCCTTTAAGAGTTGCCTTTTCTTCTCATTTGAATGAGTGTTAGCTTGCACATCCGGAATAGAATTTGAGGATGGAAAAGAAGGATCTTTAACCACATTTGCTTCCTTCCTTTTGTAAGGACAATCAGGCTTCATATGCCCTAACTCACCACAAAGAAAGCACCTTCCTTCCTCTTTGTACTTTTGTATCTCAGAGGATGAGAGATACTTGTGCTTCTTCTTGTTACTCTCTGGCTTTGAATATTGATCATGGGTAAAGATAGATCTTCTTCGATTAGTCCTGTCTCTTGGTTGATCATAGAGCTGCACTTGTCTAGCTCTATAAGAACTCATCTCCAACTTTTGAGATGTACTAGGTGTATGCAAACATTTAGCTATGATGGTAGACTCCATCATACGAGATAAGGTTTCATATGGATACATCTTCATGGTTTTGTGTAAATGAGGGAGTAGGCCAGCTTCAAACTTCCTTTTCTTCTCTTCATCGTTGATCTCCATGAAAGGAGTAGCCTTGAGAAGAGTAGACCAAAACTTGTCCACATAACTAGTGACCTTCTCATGCTCTTTCTGGTTAAGCCAATCCCACTCCTTGACATCATTCTCAAAATTAGGAGGCAAGAACTGAGCATAAAACTTCTTCTTGAACTTTTCCCAAGTCGTGGGTTTCCTTCCCTCCAAAATGAGAGTCAACCACCAATTGCTAGCGGTGTCTTTCAAGTGCATGCCTACATGCCTTAGCTTGGACTTTTCTGAGAAATTACCATCAGAAAAAGCAACTTTAAATTGCCTGACAAAGACTAACACCTTAGCAGGATCTCTCTTATCGGAGTAAGAGTCAAACTTTATGTCCTTATCCCCAAACTTGAAATTCTTAGTCTTCTTAAGCTTGCTCCTTTTATGGTCCCTCTTTGTCCATTTGCCGATTGTACGAGACTTAGAACCAAGAGAGTAGGAACTAGAAGTTGATGAGGAGGAGGAGGAACTTGAGTAATTAGGGGAGTAGTTGGTTGCTGAGGGAGATGACTCCATCCTTATCCGCCTCACTTGAGGTGAGGTATTTTAACTCTTCTTGACCCAAGAGTCCTTCTTCCTTCTAGAAAGCTTCTCAACAATTGGATACTTAGCACCTTCACCATCAATTGGTGCAATGGTGTTTCTTCTAGTATCACCATCTTTTGGAGGATTCGGTCCTTCATAAGTAGCTTCTTCCCTTGCCCTTAAGTTGTCAATCAATTGACGTACTTTGGGAATTTCCAACAAGCTACGATACTCTGTCAATTGAGCCTGTAATTGCTCACTTGTAGGCACTTCATCAGTTGCCATCTTTACCTTCTTCTTGCAAGGATCGCCTTTACTTTGAGAAAAGCAAAGAGACCTGCTCTAATACCAATGTTATAAGATCTGAGATACACGCTCGAATTTCTTATATACTTAAAATATATATGGCGAATATTATGCTGGCACATAGGGAGACTAGACGAGAGAAAAGAAAGATGTAGAGAGAGAGAGAGAGAGAGAGAGAGAGAGGTAGAGAATTGGCAACACACTAGGGACTGGAAGATGGGCTAGTCCCCCCCCTTGTGGAGTTATATTATTGACAAGGAGTAAGCTCCTCCGTTACACATAAGCCAGTTCTTACTTGTAGATCTTGGAAACAAGATCATGGTTCCTTGCACGGTATACAACCGACTAACACTTGCATAACTTGGAAGTTGGCACCTTTTGATCCTTCTTGAGTCTCCTTCTCTCCTACACAATATGTGTAGGGCTCTCCTCTTGGTGCTTGATTTCAACAGAGCTTCCGCAGCACTTGCATCTTCTCTTCTCCTCTTGGAACTTGATTTCAGTAGAGCTTCCGCAGCACTTGCATATTCTCTTCTCCTCTTGGATGCATGCAAAGTGATGCTTCCTTTACCTCTCTCACACCCAAGGAGAGCCTCCTCTTTTATAGGCTTTCAAGAGCTTCTCTTCTTGGAGAGAGACTTGAGTTGATCTTCATGCAAGATGTGGTTGTTCCAAGACCTACTCTGGAGCACTAATTTTGAGATATCTCTCTATGCGTTGTTCGGATGAAGAAACGTCCAACACAAAAGTTGTAGGTCTCGCTGTTTTCGATAACCTTCGCGGCCCATTTTTAGAGATCATCTTTCTATTGTGAGATATTTTAAAAATGGATTCGCCATATCTTTTTTAAAAAGAACAGCTTCTCAAACTGTACTCTTAACTTGTCGTCCATGCAACCACCTCTTATGGAGAGTTCATTAAATTGCCTTGGGCCTCAACCTTAAAATTGACTTCCACACAAAAGCTTGTGTCTTTTTAGACCTTAGAAAGAGAAAATCACTTCTCACGTCTCTTGTCTTTGTTAGTGAGAGAATTACCTCTCTTGTCTTTCTTAATGAAAGAAAAGATCTTAAACCTTGACTTGTAAGGGAGAGGATGACCCCAAATGAATGCAATGCTCATTACACACAAGTAAACGTTCCCAGGCGTCCCCGAATGCACACATAAATACATATATACAATGCTAATGCACTTTCTCTTCTTAGAACTTAATCCATCTTCATTTATGTGTAACTCCTTGGTTCTTGTGTACACTCTTACACTTGGCAGACACTTCTTTCCCCCTTCATAACTTGTACTGCCTATACCAGATAACCCCGTCATAGTGCTCTAATCACCCCATTAAGCGATGCACTAGGAATATTGGTCTCTAAATGGTCTCATGGCCATGCTAGATCATCATCAACACTTAAAGAAAAGTGAGTCATTAATTTATTGACATGAATTTATTAAGTAGAGAATGTGTAATAAGCAATCAATTTAGTGACAGTACTTGTTGAATACACATTCTTGAGGGCAATTGAGTCCTTAGGATTGAGCGGAGGAGCTCTTTATTTATAGGAGCTGAATGGAATATAATCATACGAGTGAGTGAAAAGTGAATCATTTACATAATGGGCATCTTTTAGTGGAAGGCTATGTCAACAGCATGTGAATCTTACAAAAGAAAAAAGGAAGCGCACACAGTAGTGGCTACAGGGATTCAAGGAGGTTGACATGAAAGTAGATCGGCTAAAATATTCTCATTGCTCGGCACATGCTCAAAAGTAACGTCGAGAGTATCAAAGAAAAGGAACCATCAGAGAAGTCTTTTATTTCCTATTTCATTAAGTGCCTTTTTTGTTGGTAGCCTTTGACATGTAAATCAGTGTGCACGGTAAAGTGCATGAATTCCAGAAAGATTTTGAATGTTTTTATGGCCTTAATGATGGTGAGGATTTCCCTTTGGTAGGAAGGGTAAATTTGTTGAGTTTGATTGAAGATGCTTGAACCATATCGACATGTTTGCAATTGCTTTCCACTAGCAATTTGGAGTTCCTCAAACAAGAGTGCTTCCTAGCCCGTGTCAGATGCATCTGTCAAAAGTACTAAAGGGTAGACCCATGGAAAGACAACATTTAGCAAAAAGCATCAATATCAAAACTACTCCTACATTCAAGGAACCTCAATTCGATATGGTGTTTAGAGATTAGAGGATTCGTGCAAATAGTTACACCATTGCACATGAACTTGGCTCCATAAATAGGTCCAAGTGTCACCAACAAATTATAGAACTCAAGAAAAAATGTTGAGAAAATAAACCCCAATCGAGTAGTTAGTGAGCCTTCTCCCTAGATTAAGAAGCTAATTCAAGGCTTTCTTGACAATGCCAAACCATCAACTACTTGGGTGAACGTGGTAGATCAAACCCATACCAAGATGATAGAGAACACTCTAGAGGCTAAGATTCTCAATCAAGTCTAATTGTTTCTCAGAGTTTACACTAATTCATTTTAGCATTGTTTTGGTGTTTCACATTCTCATAACCAACCCTTCCAACCTTTCACTAGGTATCATTTAGGATCAATTGTGTCTCCTACACTACATTTAGCATAGATTTCTTTGCATCTTCTCAATAAGTTTAGCCTAGGTCCCTAACGTATATTTAATTGCATGCTCCAACAGGTATAAGCTTTAGTTTAGGTCCTCAATCACCTTACATCTATTCTCAAGTGAGTATTAATCTACCTTACATTATTTCATTACCAAGGATGCCACCTATGCACTATAAAACACAACCTTGGATCTCAAGTCATGAAGATGTGTGGCCTATGCACCTAACATCAATAGTACCATTGACTCTTCGTGCTATAGTGTTGGGAGTCCCACTCACACACATCTCACCATCCTAGGAAGCTTTGCTCGCAAAAATTACATCCCCCTTCTTTTGAAATTCCTTTCATCTCACTTTGTAGGCCCCTCTGCCTCTTTTTAAAAAAATGCTATCAATATTACACTATAACACTACTGCATGATGTATAGTTTGAAAGCTTAGAAAGAGTGCAATCCAAATTGTCAAGGTCTAATGCATTTTTAGGTTCATATGTTAAAACCTTAGGTTGAAAACTTAAAAGACCTGATCCACATTACCACGTTGTGAGTGATACATTTCACTTTCCTTGATCATGAAAAGTTCTCCACTAGATTATGGTTAACAATGTTATACTTTTGGATTGATTTTGATTGGAATCTAATTAACCACTACATATATGGATGCATTCGAGAAGTGCCCTATGGATTTTCTTTTTATGCATTAGAGCGCTACCCTATTGCAAGTCTTTAATTAATTATACTAGGTTCCAATCACAAAATAATTATTTGTCCCATTTTGTTTAAAACTTCATCTAGCATGAAATAATTGACCCAATAACCATTGGGGCATTTCAACCACGCAATCCTTGTAGGCTGAGGATGGCATACAAGAGAAAGCCCAAATATGTCCATTTTTTTGTTTTTAAAATTGTCCTTTTAAGTTGGATATCAAGATGTAGATTTTCTGATGAGCTGACAATTCTAATGGTTTTGAGGCTAAATAATGGGGAGCCTTCATGTTGACTTTAGACAGGCTTTTCCATTGGGGGGGACCAACCTGCCTATGGCCTTGTCACTTAGCTTTATTGCAAGAATACATTAATTGCTTGGTGAAACTTTTTGCTATCTTTTGGGATACTATAACTTGGTGATAGACATCCCAAAACCACTTGTCAAAATTTCATCATTCTGCGCTCTCTGGTGAGATGTTGGAGCTTCAAAAAGTTCAAAGTACAAGTGAGAAAGGCCATTACATGTAATGAAGGATTCACCTAAAATCAAAAAGCTCAAGGTAGGACAAGAGCTAGAATTGAAGTTCATAGCTCCTGAGTTATACTTGGCGTATTGGCAAGCAAACAAGTACGTTTCAAGAACTCAATCTCTCCATCCAGATGGTACTTATTGGTAGATACAAGTAAAAATACCATGTGATGGCTTCCTATCATGACATCCACTGTGGTCTCATTTGTGAACCGTTCATCAATGGACAAAATAGTAAAGTGCTGAAGGTAAGAGTTTAGTCTAAGATACATGTTGTTATACACACAAAAAAGGAAAGGACCTATGGCAGAAAGAGCTTGTGTCAATAGAGTACTCACCACCACTCTAGACAGATTATTTGCCAGCATTATCAGGCATATGCAGGTTTCACTCCAAAAAAAAGAACTTTGATTCTCAGCTATATCCCAAGCGATGGCCAATGCTCCTTAGTCCTCAGTGCACATGTCCCCATCCCCATGAATTTACCTGAAGTTTGGTCGCTACTAATCAGATAGTCTAACCAGATCCAATGGCGGCCGGACAAAAGTTCTTCTCCACCAGATCTCAAATGCCCTTTGTAAGTTGGGGCAATCATCCCCGTTTTTCAGAAACCTGTCAAACCATAAGAGCATTATTGTTTGCTGCTCCTTCAATGAGAGAGTAAGGATTGTCTGACTGATGCCATCCTCAACAACATTCTTATCAAGCTCTCTACACACCCTTTGCATCCATCCAAAATCATCAATAAGTGGCTGCAGCCAATTTTGCAACAGCATAAATCTAACATCCTTTGGAGCCAAGACCTGGCCTCTACCAAGGGCTATGCATATCCGAGCAGTGAGCCGACTAACTTCATAACGCCCAAAGCTTAGAGGAACTTTACCATGCAGCATGGCAAGTTCAGTCTGCACAGCCCAAGTCTTGACGAAATCATCTGCAATCTGTCTGTCAATCAGAATCTCTGCCAACCAGTTCAGGTTATCAGCCTGCCGTATGATTTGTGCCACCACAACACCACGATCTTCACTGAGCCTACTCACAAAATCTGTGCTTGATGCTTGCCTGAAGTGCTGAGAGAGAGAATCAAGACACCCCTGGCAAGACTGATAGAGGCTGTCTTTGCTTAGGTCGTGAAGATCCTTGCCCTGTGCTGCATTCTCTCTGAGCATCCTCGAGACTAAGCTTTTCATCTCCCGTCTCGCCTTTTCATCCGTACCCTTTGTCACCAATTGCACTAGACCAACCAACACATCCTCTGAGCCACTTGGTTCATCAACTGAGAGCCTTTTCAGTACTTCCCCAACTCCAATACTTTCCAACTGAAGCTGTGAAAGCAAGGCAGTCACTTTCTGCTCATCCTCCTCTGGCCATGGTACAGCTTCTAAATATTCAAGACAAGATAATACTCCTGCTTCAAAGACAATAGTAGTACATACCTGCATTGTAGCATGGCAAACCAGCAGATCAAAATAGATGAGACAAAAAGCCTAAAACATAGATTCTTTTACTCAACGTACAGGAAAATTAGGTTTGTGCACTTTGAAAGCAGAAATATTGAGGTTGAATTTGATTCTAAACTTAAAGTTGCTGTTCTGTCTTTTAACCCATGACCATCTTGTGCATTCTATGGTCCAGAAGCATGGAACTAGTCAAAAGCAAGTAAAGGACTTGTGTCTATTGCTCTTTTTGAGATTGATCCCGAAAGCCACAAGAGACCTTGACTCAACAAAAATAGAGCCCTGGGTCTAGTAAATTGTCAAATACTAATGATTACTTATGGCAAAACCCATCAATCACAACATTTCTTCGTCTCAAAGCCCTAGGCCATACGCAGCACTGTCTAATCAGTAGGATAAGCCCTATACATGTCATGAGAGAGAGTAAAAACTTGGTAGTTGGTCTTGAAGATTTGGAGTTGCATTCCAGATTTAACAATCACAGACAGATGTTGGTCATCTATGTAGAGTCAAGAGTCTTCTGGTGATAAGGAGGGTCACACACATAATGTTGTTTGCATTCTCAACCCTACTAAAAGGCGTTCATGTGATCTGTACAGATAATCTATGAACTCATACTAACTTCACGGGAGAACAACCCGAAAAGAAGAAGAAGTAAAAAAGAGGAAAGCCCTGTAACAAAAGCACTCTCTTATAAGTGAATGCCGCTTGTCTGCCTGCTTACACCTCTTAGTTTGAAGCAATCCAGATGTTCTTCAAACTGGGAATGTGGTATTATGCGAAACAGTCCCAGTCGAGGCTTGTGACTTGTAAAAGACTTCTTAAAACAACTAAGTAAACACAGTTTGACATTGAGCTCAATCAATAAATTCTCAAAGATGAGTACTAACGAGCTTGTCATTGATGGTATGGCTTATATTGACCATGGATTAACATAGTCTATAGCCATTTGAAACCAGCTTTACTGCAAAAGATTCTTAGCATAATTCCATCCACATGTGTCTTGCAAGCAAACTGTGCAATTTTCAGTTCTAGTGCAACCATACAATCCAATGCCATGCACCTGTTAAATAATGACCAGGAAGTTATCTGAATCAGCAGGACTGGTTTTGCAGATGCACAAGCTGTACCTAGTGTCTAGTTCCAGGGAAATAAAGGTCAACTTAGGCAAAGAAAGCAGCATTGAGGTAAGTAAACATAATGTCTCAGACAACTTTATGACCATGACACAATAGTAAGGAAGGCGTTGCAAAAGTGACAGCAATATGGCCATCTTGATCGTGCCACCTAATCCCCACATGTTGCATCTATCAATAAATAGCTGAGGACAGCAGCTATATCAGCAGTCAGAAAATAGCCTTTTAATTATGGGCCATTACTGCTTCAAGTAGATCGCTAATGAAATCCCTCCACAGCTTGTACGTAAATGGCCCAAACTCTAGATTAAGAGTATTGAACTTCTACAATGTTGCCAGAAAGAAAAGATGGATCTATGAGAAACATTCAACACTTTAACCAGACTCATGGAGTTTTCTCCTAGCTGCAAGAGGAGGGGTCACAAACCTTGAGAATAGCAAGCACACGAGTCACATTTTGCTTCACCAGCTTCTTCTTCAAGTCTGTGCAATACATGAGACGAAGCGTATCCACATAAATCTCCAAATCTTCACAGTCTGAAATTTGAATATGATATGGGAGCTGGGATTTCTCTGTAGACTGCCGCTCAGACAGCTTCACTGCAAAGAAACGGCTCTTTGCTGTCAAGATTTGGCTGTGAGCACTGATGGTGATGCTCGATCCTTCCTTACGACAAAGGCTCAGCCTAACATCACAAGATGTTGAATCATTGAATAGATCTTCAATGTTGCCAGCCGAAAGAATCCTATCTTGTACAGGAGGACGCAATGTAGACTGTCCAGCTGATCTATCCTGGTCATTCAGATCATAAGCACTCATGTTGCAGGGTGTCGTAGATGCTCTTTTCGTGGCCAATGAAGGGGAGGGCTGAGTGAGCAAGCCAGTACTGAGAAGGGCATTCAAGTTTTCATAGTTGACGGGAGTAGGAGAGGATGCTGTGTCAACCATTGGAGAAACTCGCCCTGGCGGTGAAAGCCTGATCTTGAAAGGTGAGCTAGTAGCCGATCGATCGAGGTTTCCTCCACTAATAAATCCCTGCTTGATATGAGGCCCCGCAGCTTTGTCAAGCTCCGCTGACCGTCTGGGCCTTTCAGCTTTCTTCACGCCGCCACCAGTGGCCACCTTCTGTTGCTGATGCACAGCCTGCAGCGGCGACAGCACAACCTTTGCAGGGCAATCTTCGGCCCTGCCCCTGTGCTTCTCGAGGGATTTCCTTGGGAGCTCCGTGGATGGCCGATGTGACACTGCAATGGCACTGTCGTGTGGCAGCGGAGACGATGTCAAGCCGCCGGAGCTGATGCAGCACCAGGCAGCGTGTGCCCCGCTGCCACCGTTGTCCATAGACTTGTGGCGCCGGCTGCGACTGGCCATGGTGCAGAAGCTCCAATTACCTCACAGAATTGATGAAATACCTGGTCGAGTTAGCATCACCAATCTGGCTGGTTTTTGCATCCGAGAGGAATTTCGCCCGCCCTCATGCCAGCTCCAAACGCAGGCACTTGTCGAGGGAGGGGATCATCCTCTATTGCAGCTGCAGCCTCGTAAGGTCCTGACACAGAGCAGGAGGAATTGTGGGGATTGAGGCCTTGCCTTTTAGATCCTGACACAGGGTAGAAGGAATTATGGGGGTTGAGAGCCTTGCAGAGGGATGAGATTAACAGAGAGGGGAGGAGGCATTTTGTCTCTTACCTGGAAAGAGGGCATCACAAGATGGGACAAAAGACAGAGGAATGAACAAGAAAGCTTGCTGGGAGCTACAGTAGGTGGTGGTGCAGAAGGTAATAAATTTGTTAGCAGGCCTTCCCTCAACAACAACATCAACAACAGAAGAGCTGGAAAGGGAGCTTGGAAGTTTGAAGTGTGAAAGGGGACATGGAGCTTGGAACTCGGGAGTGTAAAGAACAAGGTGGCACAGACAGACATGCCCAACTCCGTGACAAGAGCCCTTGGCCCCGTCCCTTTCTTGCAAATATAAACCTACTATATATTATATCTAGGGTGGTCCAAAAGATTTCTCAACTTTTTCCCCTCATCACCTTGGCCCAAGATGGTAGGTATCATGGGTGCTAACTTCTCACACCTTGCTTGCAACCATCACCCATTCCATACTCATGGCTATCATTTTTTCTTGGCCAACCCTTGACATGAATCATGGTTTCGGGAAATGCGCCTTTTGTTGTTATGAAAACACGCATAATATCGTCTTAAGAGGATTATTTTGGCAAGTCATCAGACAAAAAGATAGAAGGGATAGATTCCTTATCGAAAGAATAATGTGGTTTTAAAGGGCAAGGGCCAATGTTATTATTGTTTTATTATGCTTAATGTATAATTATAAACATGGAAATTATGTATTCATGGTTGTAGATCTCTTTTTTTTTAAATGTGAAGAGTATGCATGCATAGATTTGTACACAAAAAAAAAGGTGAGTATGCGACGACAAATTGTAGGCTTTGAGTCTTCTCCATACAATCTTGGCATTATGCCATTTCTATCTCAAGTTTGCCAAAATGATCTAGTGATTCAGCTTTAAGGGCTTGAACTCCTCAATTAAGGTCCTTTCCGGTCATAATCTACCATGTACTTTCATGTTCCTATATTATCGAATTGTTCTAAGTGTCACAAACCTTAGGACCAAATGTGTTCACAAGGCTCCAATATCTTCTAGTCCCAAAAAGATGGGGGCATGTTCTTCATACCTCCCACATAGTAGACACATTAGGGAGATCCTACCAAGATGTAATTCTCACTTGATAGGCAGAACAACAAGACAAAGAATAAGAATGTGAGCCATTCCCATTCTCATTCTTCTCGGTCCTCCTCCTCGTCCTCCTCCTTTTGATGGTACAGAAATATTTACATTGTCACTAGAGATCAGGCATAGTGAACTAACAAAAAAACCAACATCCTCATTAGAAGGAGGTGTAACAAACAACAACTAACTTCTTGCATAAAATCTTGCAAACTAAAGCCTTAGACTTGGCTCCTTTAAAAGGTTTTCTTTCTTGAGAGACTTAGTTCCATTCATCAAACCCTTCGAGTTGGGTAGTCTTCTAAACATCATAACATTCCTAAAAGACCATATGTGCCGCAACACAACTGCCCTTATGAGATCCCATGTTGTGAGAGATTCTTGATTTAAAGAGCCTAGATCTCCAAAAAGAGTTGTTCTAATAATGGTGTTGTCAACACCCATGGATCCTTCATCCACTTTCATGTCCATCCACACAATGCTTTACTCTTCCAACATTCTTAAAAGAAATGAGAAACTAAAATTTCCTCCCTTCCATAGCATAAGCATAAAGTAGATATCACCATCTTCTTTCTAATTCTCCCCTTAGTAGGGTACTTCTTCATAAGCATAAGGGCGAAACCACCATCTTCTTGCCAATTCTCTCCTTGGTAGGGCACTTGTTCATAAGCTTCTAGAAAGTGTTGAGATCCATACACTTCTAACTCTAGCTTTGTAAGTCTTCAACGTAGTAGGGGAAATTTTATTTTTCCAATAGGTAGTCATCTTCTAAACACATGAAACATTCTTTTTATAGAAAACATTTTTTATTTAGCTTTCTTGCTATTTAGAGAAAATTTCCTACACAACTCTTCATAGAACCAAAGTTGAAGCCTCTCCTAGTCCCACATATTAGTCCACCTTTCAACTCCCTTGAGGAAGATGCTCTTGGACAAGCAAGTTGAAAGTTAGCATTCAAGCTCATTGGCCACTTAGTTGAATCTAAACAGACACTTAGCCATCAAGTGGCCCATGTTTTGGTATGTTAATCCTCTTTTCCTTGGGCTTTTTACATCTCTCCAATAGATTTTTTGGCTAGATTGCCCAAAATGCTTAACTTTGGAGATCTAGAAACAGGTTAGAAAAACCCACAATTGATCATCCTTGAAATACCTTATAAGCAATAAGAGAAGTCCAATAGCCTTATTGTTGCTACTTTCAATGTCTAATCCTCCGTATCACTTGTGAGATGTTAGCTCATCCCAAGAAATAAGATGCAATATTCATTGGCTCTTGAATTGCCATAGAAAACACCAACAAAGCATTTTACTCTTCCCCACATTAGATTAGCACAATTGCTACAAAGACTATTGCCACAATAAGCATCATCTTCAATACAACCAACTTGCTACCATTTGCAAATACCATAGTGGACTATGCGTTTCCCTTAGCTTTGATTTTGGTAGCTTTCACTTCCCTATGAGTAGCTAAAGATGCAAAAATGTCAAGAGAAATAAAGACTACTCCACAACCTCAATAATCCCACAAAACATCCAATAACCATTGACATTGATACCTTAACTTCTTAGTGCAAGACATATCTTAGATTTTATCTCAATTGCAGCCAACTTCCTCAAGAGGACTTGTAACTTCTTCATCAACAATTTGAATCTTCATAGACACACTTAGCTCTTCTTTAGTACCACTTTTGTCAATATTAAGGCTTTGTACTTTGATTATCTTAGTCCTTACTATTTATTGTATGCACTTAAGTGCTAGTTTACTGATACTCTCCTTGTTTATTTTATTTTATAAAAAGAAGAAATACATAAAGGAAGGAAAATAAATGTGCATCCATGGGCACTACACAACACCTAGGGATTCTCAAGTTAGGAATGTCCAGTGGCCTATATTGGCTACGTGCATCGCTAACCCTCTAACCCCCTTTTTAACTTCCCCCACATACACTCAAAGCACAACAAGGGTAGGACATACATAGGGAGTCTTGCCTTTCCTATGACTAGACATGTTTTCTTGAGTAATTAGACTTTCATCCTTTGCACCTCGTTCACTCTACTGCCAGTAGATCAAACCCATTAAAAGTAAGGCGGAGAAGGTGCTTCAAGATGAGATACACCAATTGCCATTTGCATTGGCAATCTGTCCCACTGGAGATCGTGTCCTTGAGTACTACTTGGATGGGAATCAAAATCCATCCATTCTACTTCTTATGTCGCCTCATGATCTTCTTCATAAATAATTTTCCTCATCATCAATGAGAAGTTTTTACATGTAACCTATATATGACTTAGGTCGTCAAGTGTTGGATAAGACTCCAAGCTTACTAGGAGTTCAACCCATCTTCCAATACAACAAAATATGTCCTATGCATGAGAATAGAAGGCTTATAGCTTGTGAATGTGGTTGGTTCAATATGACTTATAAAGATATATCAAGAATATTGCTAAAGATTGTTCAAATTTAAGCAAATCCAAGGTCAAAGGAGTCAATAGAGGTCAATGTTGGAGGTAAATGGCCATCTATGCCTAGCCACCTACATTCACTTGTACATGTACACTGTAGGTAGTGCACCCATTGTTGTCACTTTATTCTTTATTCTTTCAATGGCAATAGAATAAGGGAAGGTAGGTCACACATTGTGACTATTGGGGTTCCCACACACTAGTCTCTTCTCTTTGCTTGAACCTCCTAGCTCTCCCTTCCCTCTTGATTTTGCTCATGCTTCCACTTCCATTGCACCTTTCAACTAGTATTAGAGTGGGTGTTTGAGGAGCTTCATTAGTCTTTGTTTCAGCATGAGAAGAAGAGCTTGCTTCAAGCTTTCATGATAGTCCCCCCTTCATCCTTCCAAGGCATGCACTAGGTCTCAACTTACTCCAGGCTTGTCAGAGCTTGTTCCAAGGCTTTAGGGAGATTGGTTGAGCCCCTACTATGGTATGTATAGGTGTTGCATAAGCCCAGAAGACTATTGGTGCAATCCATGCTGCCAAGACAACACCTTGTCTTGGCTAAAAATACCCATCCCAGTTGTCTAGTGGCTGTCGTCTTACTCCTAGCATTTAGCAAACTACTTGGCATCCATCTTAGCATCACTTGGCTTGCTCTTGAGCACTCTTTGGAGAGATCTTTCTTAGCCATTAATTGTGGTATTAGGGCAGGTCTATTGTATACCGTATGGGACATCATACATTAAGTTTCACGTTGCTTATGTGATGTCTTTGGGATGCTATTTCGATGCCATGATATTATGTTAATATGTTGAGGTGCTATTTGGATTGGATAGAGCTTGTTTAGCTTAATTTTAGTAGGTTTATTACTGTAATATAGTTTGGATAGCAAGCATACAATAGTGGAGCTTAATGCTTTGAATGTATACATGCTATTTTGGGGAAAATAGATTATATATGGATGCTTGGCATTAATGTATGTGCCCAAAAATGGCTATGATGTGCTTTGAGCTTTGTTGGATGCATTTGGGCATTATACATTTCCTTTAGTGATTCTTGACTTCCAAGTTGAAAACATATTGGATGTATATGCTTCTGGATGTATCATCGATGCAAATGGGCTTCCCAGATGTTATGTGCTTGATGTATTGAGCTTTCTTGTTCTCTTGAACATTCTAGATTTTCTTCTAGTGGGAGACACTTGTACTTTTTTTGCAAAGCTTGGTTCATTAGAGACAATGGGAGTCACTTGCTTATATACATTCTCTGTTGGTCTATGCAACATTATTCTTGCATATTCTAACTCTTGTGGGCTGATTTACTTTTGACCTTAGATACATTGTATCTATAATTGTTTGTGGTGAACACATGCTTCATATGCATTGTTCTTGTAGATACTAACTCTTGTGGAGCTTATTTGCTTTTGAGCTTGGATACCTTGTATCTATAATTGTAAGTGGGTTGTTTGTGGTGGATACATGCTTGATATGCATTGTTGCATGCATCTATGTATTTGGCACCTTATATGTTTTGAGAGTTCTTGGTACTAGATTGCTACACTACTAGTTGCACTTAATATATAGTGGTTGTTATCAAGCTTGGATACCTTGTATCTATGATTGTTAATGGGTTGTATGTGGTGGACACATGCTTGATATGCATTGTTGCAAGCATCTATGTATCTAACACCTTATATGTTTTGATAGTTCTTGATGCTAGGTTGGTACTCGGATATTCCTAGTAGTGGGAGCTTCCTCATTTGGTCATTTGCCTATATATGTATGGTCATTTACTATAGCTTTATGGACAACAATGCTCAAAACTACTTATGAGTAGTTTCTTTGAGAGTAGACACCTTATTTGAGCACTTTAGTGCCTACTATTTGTGGACAACTATATACTCTTTAGTTTCTCACTTCTTACCCCTGTGTTTGGCTTAGTTTTGTGATCGTTTTGCTTTGATTATAGCAGCTCACACTCTTGTACTTTGGATCCTTTGTAGAGACACAATAGCAGGCACTTCAAATGCATCCAATGATAGTACTATTCTCAACATCAAAAAGTTTGATGGTAACAATTTCTAGTATGGAAGACACAAATATGGCATGTATTGGTGCAAAAGAAGCAAGATGGCATTGAAAGCCAAGGGAATAAAGTGATAAAACTGGGATAGAGATGATTTTGATGAGTTATGCAAGTCTACTATCATACTGTCTTTGTCTAGGTAGGTGTACTTTTAATGTTATTTTGACAATGGTGGTACATATGATTTATGGAAAAAGATATGCGATCTTTATTATAAGCAAAGTCCTACACAATTGTATTGGTTGAAGAAGCTTATGGACCTTTGCATGAAGGATGGCACCCCTATATCTACTCATTTGAATGAGTTTCACTCTATTTTTAGTCCATTTAAAGTTTGAGGATAACATAAAGTCTTTGTTCTTGCTTGTCATATTACCTGAGTCATGGGATACATTCCGCACCTCTCCGAATGCTAATCCTCTTGAAGATGGCTTTGAATACAATAGTGTAGAGAGTCCTTTACTTATAGAAGAAGTAAATAGAAAGAATGATATAGCTTGCACTTGTCATGCACTTATAGTGAGAGGCAAAAAATGCAAAAATGGGAATAATACCCATGGTAGAGACTCATCACCCAACAGGGGGCAAGTCTCAGTCTCATGGGAAATCATGCAATAAGTTTCACGGTCGTAAGTTCTCTTTGACATCTCATTATTGTAGGCAACAGGGTCACATTAGTTGTTATATTCCATGAGGAAATATTGCATATGAGACTAGAGCAAGTGAGTGAGGCACAAGGTGATCTCTTAGGAGGAGCCTCCTATTACAGTGTAGCTAGCCCTAGTGAGATAGCCTGTTATAGCTATTGATGATGTAGTAGCCCAATATTTGCTTATTGTAAAGGTTTATTATGTTGGATAGAGAGGGCAAGCAATATTGGCTACACAACCACTCTTGAGATGCTAAATCATTCACCTATGAGAAGGCTATGTGTAGAGGTGATTCTCATTCTTAGAAGAGGGCCATGCAGTTTGAGTTCAATTTGTTGCAAAAAAATCATATATGGGATTTTATTTCCTTGCCTGATAGAAAGTGTGCATTGCCATGCAAGTGGATGTGCAAGTTGAAGAGTATCCCTGGTTGCCCTAAGGCAGCATATAAGGCCAGATTAGTTGCTGAGGATTATAAGCAAGAAAAGAGAGTTGACTTTGATGAGATATTCTTCCTTCTAGTCAATATGATTATCCTACACTTGATATTGGCCTTGGTTACTCAGTTGGATTTGGATCTTTATCAAATGGATGCTAAGATGGCTTTTTTACATTGGGATCTACATGAGGATATTTATATGTAGAAATCTAAGGGCTTTTTGAAAAAAGGCATCGAACAAATATGGTGAAAATTGAAGAAAAGTCTTTATGGGCTTAAGCAAGCATCTAGGGAATGCTATCACAAGTTTGATACTTTCACGCATTCATAGGGATATTCTAGTAGTAATATGGATCCATGTCTTTAGACAAAGAAGGCTCGTGATGATAGTCTTACTATCTTGATGCTTTATGTTGATGATATGCTTATTGCTAGGAGTGCTCATGCTGAGTTGGATGCTTTAAAGACTTAGCTCAAGAACAGCTTTGAGATGAAGGACATGGGGTATGCCTCACACACACTTAGTGTGTGCATTACGCATAATTGCTCTATGGACTTCTCTACTTGTCCTAGAAGGAGTACTTTCAAAGAGTACTTGAGCGATTCCATATGCAGGATGGTAAGTGTATTGGCTATCCATTACCTTCTCATGTGAAGGTTAGTCAAGAAAATTGCCCCTAGTCAAATGATGAGAGGGCTGAGATGGCCAAGATCCCATATACATATGTAGTGGCTAGCTTGATGTATGCCATGATAGCCACTCAACTTGGCATAGCATTTGCAATGGAAATTGTGTCATGTTATACGGCTACACATGGCATGCGACATTGGGATGCCGTGAAGGGTTTCATGAGATACCTCAAATGCACTACAAATATGAGCATTTGCTATGGTAGCCAAGATACAAGCTTCTTGGGTTACACCAACTCAAATTTTGTAGGACATGCAAATAGTAGGAAGTTGGGTATGTGTTTACCTTCATTGGAGGTGCTATCTCTTGGATGTCCATGGTGCAAAAATGCATGGCCTTGTTTACTACCGAGGCTGAGTACATTGCAACCTCTAAGGCTTGCCAAGAGGCCCTATGGTTAGAACGCTTGGTTGTAGATCTTGGTGTGACTATGACTCCTACATTGCATGCGGATTCAATGAGTGGCATTCAATTGGCTCATAGTCTGGTCTTCCATGTGAAGACAAAGCACATTGAGATGCACTATCACTTCATCAGAGAGCTGGTAGAGGACTAGTCCATTCATATTTTGATGTGTTCGTTCATTTCAGAAACATTGTCTAAGGAAAGATTTGAGTGTCAGTTTTAAAAAAACATTATATGCTTCCTTAACCTTGTTGAACTAAACTCTCATATGGCAACTAGTCTGTTTATAAAGGAAAATTTCCCTCAACTCATAAATTGGTTACATAACTCGAGCATGTGTGGATCCTATAGCCTTTATCTAAACTATTGCTAATTAATTTTTTATAATATATTTATGGATTAAAAGACAAGCTTGCTAGGAGCTACAGTACGTTGTGGTGCACAAGGTAATAAATTTGTTAGTAGGCCTTCCTTCAACAACAACAACAACAATAAATTTGTTAGTAGGCCTTCCTTCAACAACAACAACAACAACAATAAAAGAGTTGGAAGGGAAGTGTGAAAGAACAAGGTGGCATAGAGAAAGGCATGCCCAACTCCATGATAAGGACCCATTCTTTTCTTGCAAATATAAACCTACCATATATTATGTCTAGGGTGGTCCAAAAGATGTCTCAAAATTTTCCCCTCATCACCTTGGTCTAGGTATCATGGGTGCTAACTTCTCACACCTTGCTTGAAACAATCACCCACTCCATACTCAAGACTATGATTTTTCTTAGCTCACCATTTACACAAATCATGGTTTTGGGAAATGTGCCTTCTTTTGTTTATGAAAATAGGTATAACACTACCTTAAGAAGATTATTTTGGCAAGTCATTAGACAAAATGATAGAAGGGATAGATTCCCTATCAAAAGAATAATGTGGTTTTAAAGGGTAAGGGCCAGTGCTATTTTTTTAAATTATGCTTAAAAAGAGTTGTTCTAATAATGGTGTTGCCAACAACCCTGCATCCTTCATCGACTTTCTTGTTCATCTACACAATGCTTTAGTCTCCCAACATTCTAAAAAGAAATGAGAAATTAAAATTTCCTCCTTTCCATAGCATAAGCATAAAGTAGAAATTGCCATTTTCTTGTCAATTCTCCCCTTAGTAGGGTACTTGTTCATAAGCATATGGAGAAACCACCATCTTCTTGCCAATTCTCGCATTGCTAGGGGTACTTGTTCATAAGCTTCTAGAAAGTGTTGAGATCGATACACTTTAGCTCTAGCTTTCCAAGCCTTCAACCTAGTAGGATGAAATTTCATTTTCTAATAGGCAATCAGCTTCTAAATATGTGAAAAATTCTTTCTATAGAATTTTTGTTTTCTTTTTACACTTCTAGATGAATTTCCAATTAGGAACATATAAGAAATTTATTGTTGATCTTTATGAATTCGAGCTAAGCTAGATTGGCTCTTTCACTCAGACGTGATTTCCTCCATCCAATTAGCTTTCTTATTTAGAGAAAATTTCCTACAGAGCTCTTCATAGGACCAAAGTTGAAGCCTCTCCTAATCCCACATATTAGTCCACCTTTCAACTCCCTTGAGGAAGATGATCTTGGTCAATTTTTGATTTACTAAAGCAAGCTGGAAGTTGGCCCTAAAAGCTCCTTGGCCACTAAGTCGAATCTAAAGAGACACTCAACCCCATCAACCCACCAATGTTTTGATATGCTAAATCTCTTTTCCTTGGGCTTACTACATCACTCCAACACATTTTTGGCAAGACTACCCAAAATGCTTAACTTTAGAGATCTAGAAACAAGTTAGGAAAGCCCATAATTGATCATCCTTGAAATACCTTATTAGCAAGAAGAGAAGTCTAGTAGCCTTATTGTTGCTACTAACCATGTATAATCCTTCCTCTCGCTTGTGTGATGTTTGCTCATCCCAAGAAATAAGATGAAACATTCATTCGCTCTTGAATTTCCATAGAAAATACCAAAAAAACTTTTTACTCTTCCCCACATTGAATTAGCACAGTTGCTACAAAGACTATTTCCACAATAAGCATAATCTTCAACACAACTAGCTTGCTACCACCTGCCAACAACATAGTAGACTATGTGTCTACCTAAGCTATGATTTTGGTAGCTTCCACTCTATATGAGTGTTGGTAATTGTAAAAAACTTCTTGTTACATGAACAACTACTATTACACCCTCTACTTGACAGAATCCTCACAAAAGGAAGTGTTGTATGTTGCTAGTCCATTAGGCTAAGATAATTTGATTTTAGAGGTCCTTAACTAGATGTCATTCTTAGCCATGGCACCACATCCTTTTGACAATTATGCAACTACTCAATACTCCACACTTTATGAGTGGCTAATCCCAAGTTTGATTGACAATTTGTCATAATCAAACATCCTAAAGTAAAACAAACCATTTAGACTATGTATTCATAGTTTCCAAATAGAAAAATACCATGCATGCCACAAGAGTCCAATCCCTACAATGCTTAGAAACATTGATGCATTTTTAATATGGGTTGAGGTATGAGCTATGGTACAAGGAAAACTAGTAAGAATATTTGATAATAGTCAAAATTGTCACCTTTTTGGGCTAGAATCAACTAGATGTTGCTCTCAAGGCTTTATCAAGTGAATGAAAGTTAAGAGCACGTGGCAAGTGGAAAGAGATCAATCTTGAATAAAACATCAACAAAAGAGGAATTTATTGAAAACCTCAAGATGCATAAATGTCATGAGAAATTGAGACTACTCTACAACCTCAATAATCCCACAAAACATCCAATAACCATCAACATCGATACCTTAACTTCTTAATGCAACACATATCTTAGATTTTGTCTCGATTGCAACCAAGTTCCTCAAGGGGAATTGTAACTTGCTTCTTCAACAATCTAAGTCTTCATAAACACACTTAGTTCTTCTTCAATACCACTTTCATCAATATTAAGGCTTTGTACTTTAATTATCTTAGCCCTTAGTATTCATTGTCTACACTTAAACGGCTAATTTTTTGATATTCTACTTGTTTATTTTCTTTTATAAAAAGAAGAAATACATAAAGAAAGAAAAATGAATTGTGTACCCACATGGACTACACAACACATAGGGATTCTCAAGTCAGGAACATCCAATGGCCTCTATTGGCTAGCTTCATCTAACCCTCTACATACACTTTGGGCACAACAAGGGTAGGACATACATACGGAGTCTTACCTTTCCTATGGCTAGACATGTATTCTTTAGTCACTTGGACTTTCGTCCTTTGCAATCTCATTCTTTTTAGGGACAGTAGATCAAACATGTTAAAAGCAAGGTGCAGAAGGCACTTCAAGGAGAGATATACCAACTACCATTTGCATTGGCAATCTATGCACTAGAGACCATGTCCTTCGAGTACTACTTGTATAGGACTCAAAATCCATCTATTATACTTCTTATGTCTCCTCATTATCTTATTCATAAATCATTTTCTCATCATCAACGAGAAGTTTTCCTATCCCTCAACTATTGAGGCCCCTTGCTTCATCGATTATTACCACCAAGAAGAACTCCAATGGAGTTGTCTTCTAACTAAGTATTAGCATGGTAAGTGATACACATAGTATTTGCACGATAACCTATATACAGATTAGGTCCCCAAGTATGGGACAAGACTCCAAGCTTATTGGGAGCTCAACCCATCTCCCAATATAACAAAATATGTCACATGCATGAGAATAGAAGACTAGTACATGCTAGAAAATGAACACACGGAGCCATCATCTTTACTTCTATAGCATGATTTTGACCTTCTGCAACCCAGAATCTATTCTCCTTGAGTCTCCAAGTCCCACACAATAAGGAAGGATCACTAATCATGTGCACCACCCTCAAGGACATAATCCCCTACAAAACCTTTCCACTAATATCCCATCTACCATAGTGCATATATGCATTCTTCACCTTCACCATCAACATCAACCATCACTCCTCCAATGTACAACATCACTATTGTCCCAACATTCCATGTCTATGGTGCATCCTATAGCATGTCAAGAGATTCACACTCATTTACTAGGGGTTGAATGTTAACCTTAAGTCTAGGTAATAAAGATGAGAACATATGCAAATTCAAAGTGCAACAATTTATATTTGGGAAAAGAATGCATGTCAAGAGATTGACACTCATTTACTAGGAATTGAATGTTAACCTTAAGTCTAGGTAATAAAGATAAGAACGTATGCAAATTCAAAGTGCAACAATTTATATTTGGGAAGAGATGTTCTTGTTTGAAATTCATGGTATTAATTTAGGAACTATTTGTTCATAAGATATCATTGTAATTTAATCCCATCTATTACTTATGGATGAGAAAACATTATATTTTAATGAATTTAGAGAGAGCCAAGCTCACTCCCATGCAAACTGTAATATCACTCAAAGTTTCATTTAGAAGGCCCACAATGAATGAGAAGGTTGTGGGCCATCTCTGCTCATGTTTATCTAAACAATATCCATAAAAGCCAAAATGCATATAAAATGGAAAAGAACATGCCATTAGCTTAATGGGAAAATGGTGAGGCTATAAAAATTGCATGGTTTATCATACAGAATTTGAACAAGGAATAGAGAGTACACAACAAACAAGAGAAGAACATAAATTTATTTAACTCCAAACAAATTGATACAAAGATGGACTTATCCACCTGTGCACTTCCACTATGAAGCTTAGATAGTGATCTACACAGATGACATGTTAAGAGTTTAAGTCTAGTTGGAAGAACTCTAACAGGGAAAATAATACATAATCACGGTTCTAAGGGGATATCCCCTTTATAGCTCGTGAATATGGTTAGTTCAACATGACTCACAAAGATATACCTAGAATATTGCAAATAGTTGGTCGAATTCCAGAAAATCCAAGGTCAAAGGAGTCAATAGAGGTCAACCAATAAAAAGAAGTGAATGTAAAGCAAAAAAAAGGGTAGTTAGAAGTTCAAGCAATATTGAAAATCACTACAATAATTTGTCAAAAAGTTTAGAGATAATCTTAGATATAAAAAAATATGTAGTTGGGATATCTCAACTAGGTTTTATCATATCCTACAAGAATTTATTTTTCTAAAAATGTGAGAGATGGGCTTAGATCACCCAAATCCATGACTATATGTTTTTTCAAATCTACTTATGTATGCACATAAGATCCACAAGTCAGGTAAATCCATAGGCAAATTTGTCTATCAAGTAAAAATACATGCCACAAATCTATTAAACTCATCTATCAAGCAAAAAATCCATGCCGCACATCTAAAGGCCAAGGCCATATAAAAGAGAGGATAACCAAACTTGAGAGCGGCCAATTAATCATTTTTTCCTCTTATTTCTTCCACCATAACCAAAGCTTGAGAGAGTGAGAGAAAGCGTGCATCAATGTGAGGGACTAAGAAGGAGAAGCCTCTAACAATTACTTTCTCTTCTCTTCTTCTTTTACTCTATAATGTCCATGTGTGGTGGTCGAGATAGCCATTACATCTATTAAGGAAAAGAGAGTGTATTTGATTTATAGTTGCAAGAATACATGCACACAACTTAGCTTGAGAGTACTCCACAAAAAGTGTATTGAGAGGTTTTTTTAAGTAGAAAATTTGCAAGACTAAGTATACCCTAGAGTAAATATACATATATGCACTAGGGGAAACAAACCTCCTAGTGAGGAGAAAAGTGCCACAATGGTCCAAAGTGCATTCACACACATCACTTGCAAAATATGATTACAAATCCCCCTGAGAGTAATGCAATGCTCTTAAGAGAGTAATGCAATGAACAAGAGTTGGCACTCGTGCATAGGGAAGTGCCAAGCTTGGTAAACTATGATAATGCACCTTAATGTGCTTCATACAAGCATGGAACAAGATGATAATGGCAAATGACTATTTGACACCCAAATCAACCAAAAGGCATTGTATTAACCTATTCTACCACAACAAAATAAGAATAACGACCAATATAGAAATCTACCCTTAATACTCATAATTTAGCAATAAATTTCCTTACTCAAAAAATAAAGAAAATAGCAAAGAATATTTAGGAAAATGGTACAAAAATTTAGGATGCATTGTAGACAATAGAAGGAAAATTTTATCCTAAAAATATTGTAGTTTATATTCTTCCTGAATGAGAAAATGATAGAAAGTGACATCCAATTTTCATGAAAGTGGTATAGGATTTCAAGTCATACCAAGAACAACCAAGGTTAGGTGCTCTCTCTTAAAAAGATTCATTATTGAAGAGTCCAAAAGACAAGAATCATGACTTGTTACATCAAGAAAACTGCCTTTCTGTCGAAATTCACATGTTGTTTGCATCAAACCATACATAAGCATAAAGACTAACATCCTAAGGTAGTAATTTGAGCCTTAACACTTGGCACAACCCGATGGATGGTTGCATGATAGCCATGATATCCCTTCATCCAAAGTAAAATATAATGCAACCATGTCAAAGCATTATGCCATGGCTAAGGACCCATTAAGTACAATGATATCCATAGAACATCATAGAGAATGAAGATATAGAACCATGACTGAATAAGTAGATCACTACTCCAATGGCAATGAGTAGTTGCATTGATCAAGAAATATGTTGATGACACTCCACCAACTGCATCATAAGAGATGTATGGAAATGTGCCACACAACTTAAATCTTGAACAAGAAATAGCATTACCCAAGAAATATAGCATATAATCCAAGAAAACAATACAGAACTGCAACTACGTTGGACTATTCTAAAAACCACATGCAATCAAGCATGTGCATATTTTTTCATACCAAGCATGATGTACTTGCTTTAGACCATACAATACCTTCTTCAATCAGTACACATTGTTTCCTACCCCTTATGAACAAAACCAGGAGGCTAAATGACATATAATCATTTATACAAATCATCATTTAGAAATGTAATTTTAATTTCAAACCAATGTTCATTCCAACAATCATGATCTACTAATACATCGATGCTACAAAATGCTATCATATGGGGAGCAAAGGTCTCATCAAAGTCAATGCCCTTGTTTTGATCATAAATCTTTGTGACAAATGTAGCCTTATAGTGTTTAATACTACCATTTGGCTTACATTTTAACTTGTAAACCCACTTAGTACTAACGGACTTTTTGTTAGGAGGCAAGTCACACAAAAACCAAGTGCCATTTTTTGAATTGTATAGTACTCGGATTGCATAGCTACCATTCAAATTTTGGTAGTACTTAGATTGCATAGCTACCAATCAAATTTTGGTAGTGCTGAGATTGCATAGCTCCCATTCAATTTTTGATAGTATAGATGCTATTGTTCTTCTTGTAGTATGTTTGATTCTTGGCCTTCTCTACTACAATTGAAATTCTTTTTTACCATTAAGAGAGTTTGTAAGGGCCTAGCCTTTTTCATGGACTTCACTCATAGATTGTTATGGGGGATATTATGCCATTTCTCCTTTACCATGGCCTTCTTCATTCAATACTCCTTGGAGGCCTTGTCTACACCATATTTCTCAAAGCTTCTCCTACTTCATGGAGAAAACATTTAGTGATGAATGGTGATTGAAGAAGGATTATTAATAGGATGATGCATGAGTTCTATAGCTAGGTCTTTAGGCACATTATGTTCATTGACTAGAGAGACTTGGATAGTAATTCTAAAATTTATAACATCTCTTCTTTCCACACGAGGAGTTATCTACACCATGATGTATGGTAACTTCTTCAATGATGACATGAATAAGAGAATATAAGAGTTCATGTTGCATCATTGATTAGAGACTCAAGATGTGTCTAAAGATGGGAGGGGAAAACTAAGATGGCTAAATAGGGAGGAGGGGAAGAAGGCAAAACAATGAAAAGCCAATTAGGATTAAGGTAAGTGGAAATACTAGAAAGAGGAATCATGGGTTCATGTCTTAGAGAATCATCATTGCACCTTGACAATGGTGGATGGCCATCCTTTGGGTAAGTCCTTTTCTTTTAGTTAGAATTTCCATTTGAGTATGATTTATGCATTATGTTGTTGCATTTCTTTTTTCATTACTAATTCATTTTATTATTTTTCTTTAAATATGAGGATTGGATTAAAAACCTAACAAATCAAGAGAGAACACAAGGAGCAAATAGCTTATTGAAAAGGCTTGGGATTGTTACACACATAATCTAATTTTAATAATCAAAATAAGAAAAAATCAAAGTTCAAGTGATACTTTTCAAGTGAAAAAAACGGCTATGGCTAGTAGCTAGAAGGTAAGGAGTAGTAGATGAGACATCAGTAGTAAAGGACCAAGAATCAAGCATACTACAAGAATTGGAAGGAATAATAGCATTAGTACTAGCATGACTACATGTTAGTACTAATGCCATTGCTGTAGCCTATGAGAGTTGATCCAAGTTTCCTATTGACATCTTATTCATGAGAAGGGCCTATTGGAACTAGAGAAGTAGATATCTTAGGTAATTATTTAACTCTTTCTCTAGTTGGCAAGTTGAAGTAGGAGCAGAAACCATGGCTAAAAGCTAACCAATAGCAAAATGAACATCAAGTGTAGTAAACAAGGGCCAAGAATTAGACATACTACATGAATTAGAAGGAACATTAGCATCTTAGCATGGCTGCATCCTAGTGATTCTATTATTGTAGTTTGCAAGAGATGATCCAAGCTCACTATTGACATGCCATTCATGAGAAGGCCTTGGTCGTGCTATAGTAGAAGAGATGTGGTGGGCAAGTCGTATAAATCTTCTTGAGCTCATTGGTGATGTAAAAGCTAGAGTCATGGCTCTAACGACTAGAAGCTGACTATCAATAGAAGGGACATTACTTGCAACATGCAACATCCAAGAATGAGATGTACTACAAGAATAAGAAGGAATAATAACATTAGTACTAGCATGAGTATATGTTAGCATTGATGTTGATGTTGTAGTCTGCAAGAGTTGATCCAAGCTCATTTTGACATGTCATTCACAAGGACTTGTTGAAGCTAGAGAAGATGCAGTGGATAATTATATAACTCTTGGTCTAGTTGACTATTGATGTAGAAGCCCAAGCATGGCTAACAACTCATAGTTGAGTAGCAATGGAAGGAAAATCAAATGTAATAAACAAGGTGAAGAATTAGACATACTATAAAAATAAGAAGGAACAACAACATTAGTACTAGCATGATTGAAGCTATCTAGTGATATGTAATTCATAAGAAATATGTGGTATATAATTGTATAAATCATGATCTATTTGGCTACTGTTGTAGAAGCTAGAGCCAAGGCTAAAAGGTAGAAGATAAGCAACACTTGCCATAATTTCCTCCAAGTTCCTCATCAATAATATTGATGACTCATCTTGGCAAGTGTGGTTCCTAGAAAAACAAGGATGTACATCAAGTTATGATTATGTTTATCGTAGCTTTGAGCCAATGTTATCTTCAAATTAAGAATTTAATTGCCTTGAGTATTAGGCCTACAAAATAAAAGAAGAAAAACTAAGCTATGTTTAATGTTCTCTCCTTGACCTTGACTTCACAATCCATGCATCAAATGGTTCTCAAAATTATTTCATAGAGTGTACGAACACGGTTACCAAGCACATTAATGTGCATTTCATTTTGTATTCTTATAAGGTAGGTTCACAAGTAAACCTTACAAATTACCCTTATGTAACCTAGAATATTATGTCCTATCTACCTACCTAACCTAGCATATTAGAGCCCCACCTTCTCTCTCTCTCTCTCTCTCTCTCTCTCTCTCTCTCTCTCTCTCTCTCTCTCTCTCTCTCTCTCTCTCTCTCTCTCTCTCTCTCTCTCTCTCTCTCTCTCTCTCTCTCTCTCTCTCTCTCAATAAATCCTAGACCAAATCACTAAGAAAAAAGACAATGTATTATCATTGATTTAGAGTAAAGGGATGACTAAGGGGCTAACTCAACTAGGAGAAAGCATTAGCCAATGTACACAATTCCTAGTCATATAACATTGGGTCTAGCATTGATCTAATCTAAATAAGCTAATTCCTAGTCCCATAACATTGACTCCAACATTGATCCTATATACACAAGCTAGGTTCCTAGTTAGATAAGATACAAGAGCAATTTCTTTGCTTGCAATTGCAGATTCCAATGTAATGCTATGGCCTAGTTGAGTAAGCCCCATGGTCAATTATTTACTCAACAGGTAGGAAAAATCAAGTCTACCAGCTTACCATATGGTATAGTGCCTATTAGCTTACCATATGGTATAGGGCCTATTAGCTTACTTATTGGCATAGTAACCTTCATATTGATCTAACCTAGCTTTCTATACTACCATTTAGTCTAACTTAACCTATTAACATACTCCCTAATAATCTATCTACTAACATATGAACCTATTGTACTCGCATAGTTCACTTAATCTAAACCTTCGATCTACTAACATGCTCATCTAATCTACTACTACTATTAAAATATACAAATTGCATTAGGAAAATTCTAATTAGGCTTAGAATATACATGAACTATGCTAATTAGATACTAATGTTATGCATTGAAGTCACTAGTCCAACATAATTAAGCATTACATACATAAATTTAATGTAATGCACATTAAATAATATTATTAAGCATAGAAAATACACCAATTACACTCAATACACAAACAATTTCTAAATTATGTTCCTAATCTTGGTTCTAAACACATGCACATGCACACGCATGCGCGTGCACACATGCACATAGAGTTGCTTGGTTTATGCTTGTGGTAGCTCTCAAGATGTATTGCCTACATGATCATATCTTTATTCATCTCTCACTTTCTCTAATCATTCATAGAAAAGTAAATAGTGAACACATTAATACATGTTACTAAACACCAAGTTCACTATTTCTCATAAACTGCACTAGTTACACTTGATTGCTCATAAATTTGTTTAATTACATCTTAATTGCATAAAATACCTCTCTCTTCAGTTTCAATAATACACCCTAATTACACACACACACACACACACACACACACACACTCTCTCTCTCTCTCTCTCTCTCTCTCTCTCTCTCTCTCTCTCTCTCTCTCTCTCCCCTTATGCCTCTATGTCTATGTGGGTGTGTGCATGCATATTTGCATGTGTTACATTGGATTCTTGCAAGCACGACATTCCCAAGATTTATTCAAGGTTCATATATGATTTTAGCAATAAAAGATTTGCAACTCATACTTTCACTTCACTGTCGATAAGTTGCATCTTGTACATAAAGAGACACATGGAGAGAGAGAGAGAGAGAGAGAGAGAGAGAGAGAGAGAGAGAGAGAGAGAGAGAGAGAGAGAGAGAGAGAGAGAGAGAGAGAGAGAGAGAGAGAGAGAGAGAGAGAGAGAGAGAGAGGGAGGGAGGGAGGGAGGGAGGGAGGGAGGGAGGGAGGGAGGGGTACATCAATTCATGCATCCCACTTTCTATTTTTGTCCAAAAAGTCTCCAATATGTCCACTTTGGATGTGAGATACATCCCACGATTTCTACATGTCCATAATTTTGATTTACAACATGCATCTTAACATTTTTTATCTTTTTGTAATAAATAGGTTAAGTGTTTAAGTTTATTGTAATTATCATGCTTAGTAGCCCAACAACCCTTGTTCACGTTGTTTTAAATAGGTTGAGTAAGTGGTTAAGTTTATTCTAGTTTTATTGTGCTTAGAAGCCCAACAATCCTTGTTCATTTTGTTTTAAATAGGTTGAGTAAGTGGTTAACTTTATTCTAGTTATCGTGCTTAGAAGACTAACAACCCTTGTTCATGTTGCTTGCAAAAGAAAAATGGCATTGTTGCATGTAGAGAGCCATATTATAAACTATAAGTTTTAATTAATTATTTTGGAATTTATGGGAGAGGGTAAGATAAAAGCAAGGAGAATCAAATGCCAAACTATTTTGATATTCTCAACGTGAAAGTGTCATAAATTCAACAATTACATTCATATTGTGTGTCTATCAAGGAGCTCGCTTGCACAATGAATAAAGTTACATATAAATGTCTTGTAAACATGATCATCTATCCACATCTTTATGTATATGTGTGCACGCATGCATGTCTATGAGTGAGATTATATGTCAAGCAAGTTAACATGTTTCCTCCTAATTACTCAAAATTATGTGTGTATATTGTGTTATTATGAGGTGCAATGCCATTCAAATATTAAGATTATCGGGAGTGAGTTACACCAGTTTCTTGAAAAGTAAGAAATATGATGCATCATGACCTATAGCTTCATTGTATACCCTCATTAATACAAGGTTAAGAGTTTTCCTAAGATGGATGCTTTTTCTTCTATAAGTAATTATATTACTATCCCTTGTTGTCTAAAAGTACATACCTTCTTCTATGAGGGGTTAGTGCAAATTTCTATAAGTAATTATATTACTATCCCTTGTGGTCTAAAAGTACATACCTTCTTCTATGAGGGGTTTAGTGCAAATTTCAAGACAAATAACTTGCACACAAAGACCCTCCTATAAAAACCGTATTGCCTATATCATGGGTCCTATAAATCACCAAAATATTGTATACACAAGATATTTATTAATAGGGAATGAATGCCTTCTAGACAAGTAATTTTCCAATATTGACAGCCCAAGAGTTAGTGCACATGTCCATATTCTTTAGCTATTATTCACCTTTTGTGAGGTTTGGTTCAATGCCGAAATGGACCCACGATGTGGCTTATGCTAATAGCTTACAAAGTTTTACATTCCTAAGGATAAAATAATTCAGTGTCCATATCCCTTAACTATTATTCACCTTTTGTGAGGTTTGGTTCCATGCCAAAATTGACCTACAATGTGGCTTATGTTAATAGCTTCCAAAGTTTTACTTTCCTAAGGAAAGTTTAAAATAATTCAATGCCTTCAAGAAGATTGGAATGGATTTTTGATATGCTAAGGGGACAACTAGAACACCCAATGAGAAATATGTATTTTGGGGGGATTTCACATCTTGCAATTGTTTATAACATATGAGCATACAGGGGACATAAGAGAGATTGAATGTATTGAAATGTTATATTTGGAATAGTATATGTAATTTAGTAATTAAAAGTTTGGCGGGTTTCTCAAGACAATGGTACACTTGTGAGCCAATAATGTGATATTTTAAAGCAAATCAATGAGTGATACCTAAGCAAGATCCTTACCATATTTCCTTTTTTTCTACATTATTAACCCCAATGTATTTACTTTTTGATACCAATTTCATAAGTGGCACCCTTATCCTAGAAGATTCAGACAACGTAAGAGTCCCAATATACAATGGAGAGAGAGAGAGAGAGAGAGAGAGAGAGAGAGAGAGAGAGAGAGAGAGAGAGAGAGAGAGAGAGAGAGAGAGAGAGAGAGAGAGAGAGAGAGAGAGAGAGAGAGAGAGAGAATAACCACTCTCAAGAACCTTAGCAAAGAATATAACATATTTACATGCTATGAAACAAAGTGATAAGCTTGCAATAGTAACTTGACTTATTTGTGGGTGGGTGATGGTTAAATTTCCTAAGAAGCTTAAGTTAGCCAAAGTGGACTAATAGTCAAATTTATATGAAGAGTACCGAGAGGGTTTCTTTTGGGAGGAGGGGAGTAAAGACTCATGATTTATAGGATTTTGGCAAGTGTATTCATTCCTCAAGTTTTGCATATGGAAATGGATGCTTTTATGCACATAATACATTAGGAGAAATATGGACTCTCTTTTTTACCCCTTAAGGAGTGAATAAACAAAAATAGGCCTAACCAATGAGAGAGCTGGGATTCCCAATCTTTTAGCCATATCTTGGTGCAAATCTTTCCTCAATAATAAAATAAGGGAAAATGTGGGGAATACAAGGCTTTCACTTCCTAAAAGTTAGTGATTTGAATTTTTCTTTTCTTATTTTTTATGTTTGACTTTTCATACCTCCCCTTTTTAGTTTCCCCTTCTTTCTTAGGCGGAACTCAAATTTATCATTTCTCTTTCTCTGTTTCTTCTTTCATGATGAAATTTAACAGCCTCATTGTTGCTTGTTGTGTCTGTAGCCCTATGAAATTTCATTGCCTCTACACAAACACAGAGTGAGTTTCTCATGTTTTATGAGAGCAGAGCTGATTCTACAAGATCCCTAAGATTTTCTTAACAAAAATTTACAGGTATATTGTTCTCTCCCATGGATGTTCTATGATAAAGTCTTATCTCATTTGAAAAAAACTTGTGTAAGTTATGTGCACGCTCTGACATGAACTATCTTTTGTTTTGGTACTCTAGGAGTCTCTCACAGTCAAGAACAATGATATTTTAAATACTTAACTTCTTCTTTAACATCTTTGGGTTTCTTTGTAAACAAGGTTACAGGTATGTTGTCTTGTTTTTTTATTGCTCCATAGTTAAATTTCGTCTCATTTGGACAAGATCTATGCAAGTTATATGCATACTAAGCTTTCCTTTGCTTTTGTACTCCAAGAATCTCCCACAGTGAAGAACAATGATTTTTTAAAAACTCAACTTCTTCAACATCCTGCAAAGAGAGCCACAAGTATATTGTCATTTTTTTCTATTGCTCCATGGTTAAATTTTAACTCATTTGGACAAAGCCTATGTAAGTTATATGCATGCTTTGACATGAGATTTCTTTTGTTTTTGTACTCCAGGAATCTCACAGTGAAGAAACAATGATATTGTAATAACTCAACTTCTTGTTCAGCATCTTTGGGCTTCTATGTGAAAATAATTACATGCACAATGTCCTTTTTTTAAAACTGCTTCATGGTTAAATATCATTGCATTTGGAGAAAACATTTGCAAATTATGCATATTTTGAGTTAAATTACTTTTTGCTATTGTATCCTAGGCCTCCATCTCAGGGAGATACACCTATTGTCCAAAAATCGACTTCTTTTTTAACAGCCTTAGGATTGAGGGCTGCAAAGTTTCTCAAGTGTGTTGCTCTCTATAGTGATTAAATATAAAATTTTGTTTCAACTATAAGTATTTTTTATGAATTATTGTTGTTGTAGGATCAATGGGAAGAAATATCTAGTATAGATTTGAACATTAATTTTGCAACGTTAATAAATTTTTTATTTAGAAGTCCACAATTAAAATGCTATAAATAAAAAATATTTTGTTATGATAATTTTATTTAGATTCTAAAACCATGGAATAGCATGAGATAGCATCAGTGATGTAGTCTCATAGCATTGCATAATATTAGAATTGTATATGTGAAATGACAAAGGGATGCTTGTGCATGAAAATATTATTATACTAATGATTCTATAAATGGACAAGTTCACTTACATGTAATAATAAAAGCACATAAAAACTTGCTGATAGGTAACTTTTGTATTTGGTTAATATAGATGTCTTCACATAGGAAAAACATCAATAATATACTTGCAATGGAGGTCTTCAACAAGAAAGATAGTAGCAGTAATTGGATTTGTGATAAATACTATAAGTTGGATTGGATTTTGATGTATGCAAATACTCAAGAAGTTTCAAGGTCAAGCGTAAGGATGTTGCAGATCCCAGCAAACATTGGAAAGGTAGAATTTTAGAGTTCAAAAAAGTGTTTAATGGGATAAGGACAGTAACAGAAGTGTTGATCCAACATGTTTATATGCATAAACAAATCTGTGTGCACAATGAGAACTACATTGCAAAATATTAAAAAAAATAAGTTTCTAAATTTTGTCATTGTTTATTCTTTTGCATCAGAGTTGTTTTGTATAATCTTTGCAGTGTTAGGAGTATGTAAGTCAAAGATAAAATCTGACATTAATAGTGCTATGAAACCTACTAGAGGCTCCAAAGATGTGCATCTTAGTTGGTTTATTCCATTTTCATTGTTTGCACATTTGTTTGGTTTATGTGAGGTTTTGAAGAAAATGAAGATTACTTCTCAATGCAAGTGTCCCTCTCAGGAATGGATGAGTCAGCTACTATTGGGTGAGTCATGGCAGGTCAAAATAACACATTTTGATGAGATGATTGAGTGCAAGGTCAACCAATCAAATCTTAGATTCAGGTAGATCTTTCTTACTGAATTGTATGCCTTGATTAAATTGATATAGGTATTGCTTCGATGAATTGTTGTGTTAGTAACTTTTACCTACCATATTTTTTGTTTTAATTATATATATTTCATTGCTAGACAAACTTTGTGCATTTTCTTTCGATATAGAAGATGGCGCCATAGCGAGGGGAGTGGATCAGCTTAGATCAAGATACCCGAGATGAGACACATATAGCTCTCATAGATGTGGTTATCTTGTGAAATGGTCATAATCCTTTTGTAGTTAGGATAGAGAGTCATTAGCCTATTTCTTTTTTGAGACAAGAAATCCACAATGAGCCCATGTGCAACTTCTATTTCAAGTTAGATAATAAAAAGGTCAAGACTCGTAGTGAACAATCCCTGACATGCAAGCAATGTGCTTCTCCACATATCCTTGAGATAGTGGAATCCTTATAAAAATTCATATAAAGAGCAAATACAAAAATTTTTAAAACTTCTATGTACTTTTAATTTTGATAATTTTGGTTTATTGTGATCCAAGCACATGAGTATATATGTTGTAATTATTCAATCGCATTGGTTAAAATTAGAATTAAATTGCAGACTGGAGTTCTGTAGCCTTTGGAACATTGTCTTTGCATAATGATATATTGCAATTTATCTCTTCTACTCATTTTTTGAGCACTCGCTCTATTGTTGGAAGGAATGAAAATAAGTGTTGAAAGTATTTAGATCTCTAGTTGTTGTGTTTGAAGGGATTTTAGATTTTTTTCTTTAAAAAATCCAATGTTTTCTCTAGTTAGACTTGAACATACTCAACGATCCAAATATATTTAAGGATATAATGAAGTGTATTGAAGCATTTGTCTATTTGAGTAATTTTGATGGTGGCTTTCAATGATTGAAATAAAGTATATATGGTTAGGGTTTTAATTTGAAACTTTAGGGTTAAAAATTTTATAAGAATCTTTATTCAAAACCCTTGATACATAAAAGTTAGATCTCCAAACTCATTTTCACTTTCATTCTCTACTTCTCTATATCTATGCTCTCCTTTGTTCTCTCTTTCTTTGTGCCATGGCTACTACTCCCACCTTCGCCACATGGATTAGCTCCATACGCTATGCGCCTACAGGGGACCAAATTTACCTGAGGTTTTTGCACGACCTTGAATCTAGAGAGCTCACTTTCCATAGTAGATCCTAGCTCTAGCATATTAGCATCATTTTGTGATGAGGCAGACCCTCTCACTTGCTCCATCTTGGACTTTGTATAGTCTATGTGCCACATCGAGCCATGCAAAGGTAATAAACCGAGCTCTGGTGCATGTGGGGCAATAACCCCATGCTAGGGCTATACCCACCTCATCCTAGGACCACATTACGATGGATCTCATTGAGCGTGATGTAGGATTTTCCATCTATGTTTTGTGCACTAATGCAAGAGGACAATGAGGAAGATATCAACACATCCTCTTAGCCACCGTAGCTACAATATTTCGAGAGGGAGCCTGAGGAAATCACTCTCAATATAAGTGAGGAGGCAGCATAGAGCTTAGCTATTGTACACCCACCTCCTTGCCCTGTTGAGATCATTTGAGCAATGAGCCACCCCTTGCTTCTCTCCATGCTGTCACAATCAAGGGGGTTGAATACCTATTCATGCAAGATGTGCTGGATATTTTGGAGATAAGAGAATAAGAACTATACTGTATCATGGTACATGATTCGCCGGATGATTTTATAGATTTTGATGTATAGGATGCACCACCATACGTGGATGAGATAGCTCGATATGATGGCATGAGCATTGATGACATCTTTGCCATTGTGAGTATCCAAAAGCAAATTAAGGATGCAGTGCCATAGTATGACATCTTTGACCAGGATTTTGAGCTCTTATAGAAAAGCCTTTTTGGTCCTCAACTTGACTACATGATACCTTTCCAGGAGAGAGATGAGGGCAGTTCGATTGCAGGAGTAGAATTGGATACTCCATTACAATGGTAGATAGATGACACAGAGAAGGGAATGTTTTTGATTTTTAGCACAACTTGACACATAGGGCCTCGAGGGCATAAGGACCGACATCCTCAAATGTGATCGGGATCAACCGTGATCAAACCCTTGTAAGAGTCCTGTCTACAAGCTCGCATTTGGGGGAGCTTAATCTGCAAGGACGGATACATGACTCTGCATTGAAAGAGTACATTGGCCAACTTGTTAGCGACATAGTAGTATTTCATAAGACATGTTCTCCTGCCTTCACTAAGAACTTCCTGAAGTTGAGGGCACTAATGAAGGCTGGCCCCTCAAGACCATCCCAACCAACTCCAGCTTGGAGAAAGTGGTGTTGCTTCAACGTTCAAGGCTATTGTACTTGTTCACAAGTACTAGGCCTAGCCCACTTTTCTCCATGATGGCCTGTGGTATGGTTGCTGGAGTTGAAGTCCCCAGTGTCATTAGGCAGGAACTTTTGGGGCAAAATGTATTGCTGCCTATGATAAAGAGTAGCTCTAACCATGGGGAGCCTAGCTCTAAGAAGCCTAGGATAGATTAGATGTACTTCTTACCCAATGACGTTTCTTTTGCAATGTAACACAATTTGTAATCTTCTCTTGTATTAATAAAAATTAATGTTGTTGGATTTGTACGCAATGTAGTTTATGATACGTGTCATTTATTATTATTTGTATTTGAATGTAATACTTATTTTTCACATTTATATGCAACATGATTCATCATTTAAATTTAATACACAATGCTTTATCGAATTCGTGCATAACATTTATTTATCTAAAGATACATAAGGATAAAATAAATAAATAAATACAAAAAATAACAAGTGACTAAATAAAAATAAGATGCACCAAAAAATTATATTAATATTCATAACAATTTACAGAGGATATGATATAAGTAGGGTTTTACAAAATCATTTTAGAAGCTAGCTTCCATAGATGTAGACCCCTATTGTTGTTGCTCTCTACCACAGGAGTGTCCCTCCATTGTCGAAAGAATCTCACTATTCATAGATCCCTGTCAGTGACGATGACCCTCCTTACATGCACTACTGCATAGATTGAGTCTTCGAACAAGTCAATTAGGAAGGATTTTGTAGATTCTTGTAAAGCAAAGAGAGCCTGGGCACTCCACTGATTAGGTCGATCCACCCTTGAACTATAGGGGAAGTGCTTCCTGCTATTTCTAATCAGTATGTTCTGCATTGTCTCTCGCACCACCTTTTGGAATGCAGCTTTTGGTATCAAGAAGTGCATGGTCTTCTAATAATGGTAGATCTCTCGGAGGGCTACTATGTTTGGCTTCCATCGATGCTTGCAATGGTGGCGTGGTGGTGGTACAACAGGGGGAAGGTTGCCTCTGCGTGGGAGTTCTTGGGGGGAATCTCTGAGCCACTGTCTTGGTGCGTGCCATGTCTTCTAGGAGTGAGAACTTGAAACACAGAAGTCAAATGGGTAAAATGAGATCAAATTTTCAACTTATAGCCAAACTTTTTTAAAATCCATAAACTTAAATTAATGTATCCAAATTTCAAAAAAAAAAGATTAGTGATTAGATTGACTTGAAATTTTACATGTGGACTTTTCTAGGACACATCAACCACCCAAAAAAAAAGGCCCCATCAAAAGCATATGAGACACCTGAGCGGAGGCTCGCATGTGGGGCCCTTAATCTAGGAAATTAGGGCTCCACAAGCGAGCCTTCGACCAGGTGTCCTAGAGGCTTCTGATGGGGCCAATTTTTTAGTTTTCATGAGTTCTTATGATGCGTGACACATGGTTAAAGTTTTGCCAGCTTTTGATTTATAAAATTAATGATTGAATATTTTTTTGGAAAATGCATTAACTGGATTATACTTCACTAAGAACAAAAAAAATTCACAGAGTGTGCGTACTTGCATATTAAATGTATTCTCAACCAAACTATGTGCAACATTGGAAAATTAAAATTTACAAAATACAAATCATGGGCAAAATGAAATATTATATATCAGATATAGCATTGACAAACCACAAAAAGTAAAGATATAGTGCATTGGCCCAAGTACAACTGTTTATCAACATGTGTGTGATTGCACATAAAATTTATCCTCAAGGAAACTACTTGCAAAATTGAAAACTTAAAAATTCACACAATGCAAGTCATGGGCAAAATAGAATATCACACATCGGATATAGCATTATGAAACCACAAAATACATGATAGATAGTACATCGCACCAAGTACAACTAGAGCTAGGCAAAATTTAGCTCCATTTTGAAGGTCACTGCAATTAAATATTTGAAGGTCTACTAGGAGGATAACCAAATCCTACGCTCCATAAAATTTACAACCAAACTTGAGCTAAACATAGATCCATTTACAAGGTAGCTTCTTAAAGCATGTTGTTGACATTAAGATTAAATGCATCCTTGTTGTTGCAAATCCTACTAACAAGAATCAATTCTATGGGCTTAATAGTGATACATCGAGCATGAATGACTAGAAGTTGACCATCACTCATGAGATCAATCAAGTAGCTTTCAATTGCCTCTTGGAGAGCAAGCAAGGACCATCGCCCCACATTCCTTGCATGGTTCCTTGAAAATAACTTATGATGATGCCCTAATTGCAGATATTGTGGTACTTATCACACCAACCTAGAGAATGGTGCCTTAGGAATAATTAACTTGGCAATTGTTGAGAGTTGAAATGACCTATTTTTTGGCTGATTTTTGTTGTTTTTGAGAGCTGAATGGTTGATTTTATGAGATGATTGATTGGTTTGGAAGTGGTTTGAGAGTTTTTTGGATGACATTGATTATGTTTTGGAAGTTCATGATGTTTATCAGTAGAGATATGATGTTCTGATATGTTCTGATAGGTTCTGATTGGTTATGTATACCTTCTGTATAACTTCTGTTTTGTTCTGATTGTCTTCTGTATGAAGCATGGATTGATGATTGATGAAGATTGAGATCTTGTGAAAGCTTATTGAATAGTTTTTGAGATTTTAGAATGGTTTGAGTATGAGTTATGAGGTTTTGATGACCTTCTGTAACCTTCTGTAGAGCTTTTGTCTCTGTACTGTAACTGTACTGTAGCTGTTCTGGTATTGTATTGTAGCTGTTCTGTATGCTTCTGTATGTGTTCTGATGGATGAGAGTGTAGCTTGGGAAAGTTTTCTAGCCTCGGAAAGAGGTGAATACAAGTGCAAAAGAGCTAAAAGAAGTGAAAGAAGTAGCTGCTGAAGACTCAAGTAAAGACTGAAGTGAAGTGACAGTGGTGAGCTATGAAAGGACATTGTAGTAGCTCTGGTGACTCTTCATATCAGACATACCTCTTGGGAGGGGTATCCACGACCTAAGAAGGATTATTGAGAGTGATTATGAGAGATTTTAGTGAGGATATGATGTATTATTGATGGAGAGAGAGAGAGAGAGAGAGTCAGAGATAGCCAATTCTACTAAAACAGAGTGATTGTATATGAGAGATTGAGAGAGAAGACTATGAAGATATTGAAGATGAATACTATGTGATGTATTTCCATTCAAAGATGGTGTATTCCTTTTCTTTCTTTGTTATATTGATGGATTTTGTGAAGATATTGAAGAATATGGTTGGTTCTATCAAATCCGTGGGAGATTTACATGATGCTGTATGAAGATTTGTTGTGCCTGGTGTTCTTTTCTTCATTATGATCATATAAACCTAATAAAAAATCTTGTTGATGTTACAAGATAGATTTTCTTGCAAGAGAATTCCCTTTTCCTTGGTGTTCCTCTTGGGGCTCCATGTTTTTGGTGCGCAGCTGGGGAAAGTTGCCATCAACAAGCACCAGAAGAGGCTGAAAATGAAGGAAATGGCATGGAAATGGCATTGCCAAGAAGAGAAGAATTCAATGGATGTTTGTAAAGTTCCTTCTTCCACTGAAGAGTTGGAATTTCTCATAATCAAAGCCACTTTCCACAAGAAGTTCATCCCACAATGGCGGAAACACATCACCATTATGATGCATGCTCTATGTGGTGGACAGTTTTCTCTTCCTGATGAAGCAGCAGAAACTTGCATCTTGGTGGCAAACTGTTTGGGAACAAACTGAAGAGTAGAAACAGAGTGAATGACCATACATGGAAGATTTGGCATTCATTGAGAAGTTTCCAGACATTATCAAGTGGGAGATTGTGAAGAAGCTTCAGGAGTCTTGGTCTGTGGAGGTTCACAAAGACAAGAAGGAAAAGAGTTGGAATTTGTTCGTGGATGCTCAACAGCAAGATACATGGGATGCTTGGTGCACTGATAATCTTCTATTTGTTCAATTGGAAACCCACTAGAAGTTGGTAGACAGAGTGTTTTTCACAACATACACTGTTGAAACCATCAGAAGCTGGCACTACTATGATGATGGCACCACCACAATGCTCAGACGTATGCATTTTGACACCTTCAGAACTGAATATCTTCCTCTGTACAGTGGCATGAAAGCAGAATTCAGAGACGTTGAAAAGGAAGAAGTAGAAGAAATGTTGGCAAGAGAGTCCTCCAGAGACTGAAGCCTCCTGTTAACCCTCTATGGAGCACTAACAACATAGTGGAGCCAACCCCCTGATGAATGACACAATAAAGAGGCAAGCGTTAGAACGAGTCCAGAGGTACGTGAGAAGAGAGAAAGCAAAAATCAAAGCTGAGAACGAGCTCGCAGCAGAAGCCGCCTTTGACGTCCTTGCGGAACTCTTTACAGAAGTCCCAATGGCACATCAAGCCCTTCCTCCTGCTGCTGCTGGAGGTCCACTTCCAAGCTAGATCCGTCCTGGAAATATTGATGACAGGCCAACGAATGTAGTCCCGTTGCCAGTTTTTAAGGGAGAGTACAATGAAGACGCCGATCTTCATGTAGCAAAGTTTATGGTAGCATGTGTGGCTAACAATGCCAGAACCCCTAAGCATTGGTTAGCAATATTCCCTGCCACTTTCAAGGGCGCGGTGTTTCAGTGGTATGAGAGACAAGCAGCAGGAACTTTTGGCACATGGGACGACCGGAAGTTGGCCTTCCTCACTAAATTCAGGCGTGAAGGTTTTGAAGAGCGGATGTGAGAGGAATTTATGAACCTAAGTCAGTCCTCTGGAGAAAGAGTAGAAGCTTATGTCTCACGAATGGAATCCATCCTGAAGAGATGGACTAACCATAATTTAGATGATGGCATTCAGAAGGGGGTGTTTCTCAGAGGATTACAACCAGAAGTTCGTAAGTTTGTGGAGCTGCAAAGACCAGCCACACTGCAAGCTGCAACAGAAGGTGCAAGACTTTACGATGAAGTGGAAGCTAGATTGGCGATGAATCCATGAAGAGGAGTCCTACCTCCTCTGATGCCATGAATGATGTACCCACCAAATGCAGTCCCAGGGAGGACAGTCCCCTACCCCTACCAACAGATGCCCCCAGTATCACAGTACAGTGCACCAAATCCACAGTGGCCACAATCAATGCCTCAAATGATGGTTCAACCACAACAACAATGATCCCAACCAATTTCCTCAATGCCAAATCAGCAGCAACAGTGGAACCCTACCAACTGGAGCCAACAGCCAACAGTTCAAATAGGAGCTCTGAATCAGAATCAGAACAGAGACCCCTCTGCGCCAGCCCAACCTGTTTATGCAGTGATTACAGAGACTCCTCAAAACCCTACTGCCAGTACCTTAGGAGGAGAAAGCTTGAAGGATTATTTATCCAACTCAGTTGCGAATATAAAAAAGGAGTTGATGGATGTGATTACAGAGCAGTTACAGACGCTGAAAGTGAATACCGCTAGTATATCCAACGTTGCAGGAGCAGGAAGAGATGTGATGCGGTCAAATACTTGGTGTGGTAAGTGTCATCAAGCAGGCCATTTAGCCACTGAATGTACACGAAAACCAACCATCCCTGGAGCCTTTTGTTCCTACTGTTTACGGAAGAACCATACAGAGGATATTTGCTCTCTGAAGGAGATGCATGATAGGAGAAGGAAGGAAGAAGATGCAAGATTCAACTTACTGGAATCCAAAATGACAACACAGGATATTGGACCCAAGCCTAGAGAGTTTGGTCCTAATTTCGGACCCAGAAGGTTTCCATCCCAAAGTTACAGAGGAAGACAGTCTGGTGGTGGTCAGAGATCAGAAGTGGAGTGTTACAAATGCGGAGAAAAGGGACACATTTCACCAAATTGTCCAAACCCCAGAATGTCAGTGGATTACAAGCCCTTATGCAGTTGATGCAAAGGAGAAGGCCACACTGCAAAAGATTGTCCAAGCCCAGCCCCAGTGAAAAACAATGCTACTGATAATCCGACCAAGGCCCAAGAGCCTACCTCCAATTTAGTGGAATTGAAAAGAAGAAGGAACCACCTCTCCAGAAAGAAAATAATCCTCCTGCCAGAACAGTGAAGTTCAATCTTCCACCAGAGGAACAGAACAGAACAGAGCCTGACAGTGCCGTATAGAGCACTACAGTGCCACAGAGAGTCACAGAGACAGTTCCAGAGATAGGACTAGAGGTCCAGGAGATAGAAGAGGAGGAGGTGCCACAAGTGGCAGAAGAAGTCCCCATGATGCCCCTGTTGGAAGAAACAAGGAAAATGAAAATGGGTGTTGCCCCATTCCCTAACCGGTTAGAGAAGCCAGTGGATCCTATTAAGGAATACGATCTGGTCAGAGATCTAGATACCTTTAAACCAAACCTCACATTCCGACAATTATTGATGTTGTCTCCTAGTTGCCGAAAAAGGTTCAAAAGTATACTGACAAGAAGACGTGGCTTAAGGATTGCTCCCTCAACAGCAACAAAGTCCAACAAAGCTCCAGAGCCTGTAAAAGAAGTGGATGTGGCTAACGCCTTCCTAGATCCGAGTACCCCAAAGACTGGCGTGTGGATAGAAGGCTGTTTCATTGCAAATGCACTGATTGATGGTGGTTCATCAGTGAACATTATGACGGATGTGACAATGAATGATCTAGGCCTACAAGGTGTGCAACCAACCCAATGGCTCATCAGATTGGCGGATCAGAGCAGAATCAAGCCTTTGGGTATTCTCCCATATGTGAAGACTACAGTGGCTGAAAACGATTATTGGCTAACCTATCTGGTAGTGAAGCCAAACTCTTATGGTACATCCTACCCTTTGTTACTGGGCAGACCATGGCTTTTTGAAGCCAGAGCAAGGACGGATTGGTTCAAAGGAACCTTGACCTTGGGTAGAGGACCCAACAAAGTGGTGTTAAAGCTATATGGTGCTCAGAAAGGACATGGATCCACCTCCTTGGAGTTATCTTCTGACTCCCCTAATGAGGCTACAGATGGAACATCAGCAGACGAAGATGCTGTCAAACAGATTCTTCCCAAGAAAACAGTGGCACGTTCCTTAATAGTGGATAATATAAGCCAACTCCCAAAAGATGCAAAGCCATTGTCAATGGGTGAATACTTCCTGCCTGAACCAGGAATGATTTCCGAAATCACTTCTGACAGTGAGATAGAAGCATGGATGTACTACTCTCCCTGTTACATGGCCATAGCAGAGCCAGAGATAGAGGCAGAAGATGAAACAGAGAACCTGTTCTTCTCTTACAGAGCTCCTACAAAGCCAGAGACAGAGACAGAGACAGAGACAGAGCCAGAGCTAGAGCCAGAGCCAGAGCCAGAGCCAGAGCCAGAGACAGAAGAGGATGGAGATGATATGGAAGAAGAAGGTTATGAAAGCAAGATGGAAGAGTCTATCCCACCTGAAGAGGATATATATAAAGAAGAAGTTCCAGAAGCATCAGAAGCAGATGAGCTCATGCTGTGGAACAGAATGGCGATGGTACCATTTGGTCTGGTAAATGGATCTTATCATATGCAAAATCTTTATAAGAAATGGTTAAAGAAGACCAAGCCATCTTTCAGTAGTGGCTCATGCCGTCCTAACCCATCCTTGCTAAAGAAAGATGATGATGATGCACCGTGCCAACAAGCACCAGTCTCACAATTCCAACAGGCATCAGAGGGTCCATGTTATGTGACGTTCCTGGACTCGTCATCAGAAGATGAGTCTTCAAGCCAAGAGGTAATTAATCGTAAAACCAAACCCGAAACAGTTCTAATCCCATTTCAACATCTCAAGGAGCAACCTAAGTCTCCACCAAAAGAAGTTGGGTCTAGTGGGACATCAGAAGAGGACACTAATCCCTTGAAGGAGTCGGATCTGTATCCAGAAGCCATCCATGGGACCTTCATCCGAGAAGTAGAAGGTGAAAGGCAGCTAACTTTTGTGGATGCAGATGGCACTGAACGCCACTTGAAGGTGGGTAGCAGCCTACCAAAAGAGGAGTTGGCAACCTTGTACAACTTGTTGAAAGAGAATTTGGACGTGTTTGCATGGTCCTACAAAGACCTAAAGGGGATTGATCCCACAATATGTCAGCATCATATTGACTTGGAGCCTGATGCCAAGCTAGTACGGCAACGACAGAGGCGAATGAATCCGAATTATTCCACATTGGTGAAAGCAGAGCTGCTGAAGCTTCTGGAAGTCGAGTTCATCTATCCAGTGTCAAATAGTGAATGGGTCTCACCCATCGTGGTTGTACCCAAGAAAAATGGCAAGCTTCGTATATGTGTGGATTTTCGTAAGTTGAATTCCAAGACAAAGAAGGATCACTTTCCTATCCCTTTCACAGACCAACTGTTAGACACAGTGGCAGGACATGAGCTTTATTCCCTTATGGATGGATTCAGTGGATATAACCAAGTGCAGATAGCAGAAGAAGACCAGTCCAAAACAACCTTCACCACAGAATGGGGGACCTACGCTTACCAAGTGATGCTGTTTGGGCTCTGCAATGCCCCTATTACCTTCCAGCGAGTCATGATGGCCGCATTCCAAAATCATCTGGACAACTTTATTGAGGTATATTTGGATGACTTCTGTGTCTATAGTTTGATCCGGGAACACTGGGGACACCTGGAACAATGCTTTGACCGATGCCGGGAGTATGGGATTTTTCTCAACCTTGACAAATGCATCTTTTGGGTCTCTTCTAGAGTTTTGTTGGGCCACATCGTCTCTGCACAAGGGATATCAACAGACCCTGCAAAGATTGAGAAGATTGCAGCTCTGACAGCACCCACCAACCTCAAACAGTTGAGGGGATTCCTAGGCCATATGGGTTACTACAAAAGGTTCATAGCCCATTTTGCAACAAAGGAAACCTCCTTGCACAAGCTTCTGAGGAAAGATGCATAATTTGTTTGGACGGAAGAATGTGACAAAGTCTTCAACACTTTGAAGCAATGTCTGATTGAGGCACCCATTCTGCAACCTCCTGATTGGACGAAGGAGTTCCATGTACACACTGATGCATCCATTGAAGGCTTAGGCGCAGTTCTCTGCCAGAAAGGCTCCTCGAAGCTGGATCAACCCATCTATTACGCAAGCCGAAAAGTCACTGATAGGGAGCGGAACTATACAATGACAGAGCTGGAGTGCTTGGCAATGGTGTTTGCCCTAGAGAAGCTCCGCCACTATCTGCTGTCTATCCAATTTAAATTTTATGTGGATCACGAGGCCCTGTCCTTCCTGATGAACAAAGCGGATGTGAAAGGACGAATGATGAGATGGCTCCTTCTATTCCAGGAGTTTGACTTTGAGGTAATTACCAAACCTGGTCGTTCCCATGTTCTGGCTAATCATCTGTTGCGTATCCCACAAATTGCAGATGAGGAACAGGATGATCCAGACCTTCCTGATGCTTCCCTATTCCTGGTAGAAACTGTAACCCCCTGGTATGCAGACATTGCCAATCTACTGGCAACCCAACAATACCCTCCTGGCATTTCTAGTCGGGAAAGGAAGAAGCTTATGTTAGAATCAGCCCCCTACACCCTGTTAGGCGGTGCACTATACAAAAAAGGCAAAGATGAAGTGCTCAGAAGATGTGTTGCAGGAGATGAGATTGGGATTGTTCTAAAGGCTTGCCATGACGAGCCATGTGGAGGCCACTTTGCAGGAGAAGCCACAGCCAGGAAGGCTCTGCTACCAGGATACTGGTGGCCTACCATTCACAAGGATGCCTATGATTACTATAAAAGATGTGATGCTTGTCAGAGAATGGGGAAACCCACGAAGGCAAGTGCCATGCCACTGCAACCTATCCTTCCTTTGAAGCCGTTCGAGAAGTGGGGAATCGACTTCATAGGCCCGATCGATCCTCCTACCAGAAGGAAGCAGAACAGATACATCCTCGTATGTACGGATTATGTCACAAAGTGGTGTGAAGCTAAAGCCCTAAAGCGGGACAATGGTAACAGCGTGGCCCTGTTCATGTATGAGAATATCATCACCCGTTTTGGCAGTCCCTTAGAGCTGGTAAGTGACAGAGGCACTCATTTCATTAATAAAGTCATGGAAGAGTTAACAGAGCTGTATAAGATCCGCCATCGCAAGTCCACTCCTTACTACCCCAGAGCCAACGGCCAAGTCAAAGTCACCAATCGCATCCTCTGCTCGATCCTGACAAGAACAATTGCCGCACATCGTCGTGATTGGGATGATCGACTTACAGAGGCCCTCTGGGTGTACAGAACCTCCCATAAAGCAGCAACAGGACAGACACCCTTCCAGCTGGTGTATGGTACAGAAGTTGTTTTCCCTGTTAAACTGGAATTGCCCTCTTTGAGAGTGGCTATCAAAGAGCGTTTGGGGGATGATGATTCACTGCAACGCTGTCTCCTGTACCTGGAATGTTTGGACGAAACTCGCAGGATGGCTCTACAGTGCATGGAAGCCACGCAAGCTCGACGCAAGGCTTACCATGACAGCTTCATCAAGCACAAGGAGTTCAAAGAAGGTGATTTGGTCCTAGCCTATGATTCACAATTTGGCAAGTTTCCTGGCAAGATTCAACAGCGGTGGATGGGCCCATATAAGGTACTTGCTATCAACCCTAATGGCTCTGTCCAAGTGCAGACCATTTATGCCTCTGATAATCCCTTCCTGATCAATGGATATCACCTGAAGAAGTACTTCCCTCGGGGATCTTGACAATCACGGTCACCTGATCCTTTCCCTCGTTGGCGTGGCACTATCACTCTTATGATGCTACTTCTGATCGCCATTTTTCAGCCACTTTTGATGAGGTGGACGCAACCCTCTGTCTCCTCAGCCCCACCTTCCAACCCTGATCTCTTATCCTCTATTTTCCACCAGCGGCAATGGCGAGGTTGGTTTTGATAAATGGTATTTCTACCATTCCCTTGCTTAATTCGAAGAAAAAAGAAAAAAAATATACATATCGGTCATGGGAGAAAAGGACTTCGGTCCCTGTCATGCCGACCTATTCTTCGAGAAAAGGTGGAAACACCCTCGTGAGTAGAAGAAAAAGAAAAGAAAAGAAAACAAACAAATCTGTTATGGGAGAAAAGGAAGAAATTCCCTATCATAGCAGGCCTCGTTCCAAGAAAAGGTGGCAAACACCCTTGGGTGAGAAGCTGGTTGTGGAAAAGGTGGCAACACCCAGCAGTCTAGAAAGTGGATTCACTACAATTGATATCCCAAGGATCTAGTTCCAAAGCTGCCTCCCTTGGTACGCTGTGTCTTGGGTCTTTCTGCAGAGCGTCTAACTGTCCTCTAGCAGACGACATGTCCCATCTAACCCAACGTTCGATTTGATGGCTACCTCCCTGGGTACACCTCTTCAACAACTGACGACGCGATCTTCATCGACAAACAATCGAGTGACGCGAGATTTCATCCTAACCGGATGGGGAAGTGAGTATGATTGCCCTCTGTAACTATCAACAGAGAGTGAGACAGAGGGTGGGGTGAGTGACCAGTCTTTTCTCTTCAAATCAAATGAGAGGTGAGACGTGTGAATGAAGTGTTGCACACACGGGATGGGCCTCTCAATGCACAAAGCACGATTTGTTTCTGTGCATTGCACTATAAGGCTCCCTGGCCTTTCTTCTCGCACCGTATGCCAGTATAGGGCAGGATGCACAGTTGCACCATCAAATGCGCACAAGGCATACAACCTCTGCACCAGTGACCATGAGGATTACATCAATGGGTTTCAGGACATGGTTGCCCTCCTGTATCTATCAACAGAGCGTGAGACAGAGGGTGGGTTGAGTGTGACTGGAGTTTCTTCAATCAATTACCGAGAGGTGAGATTGAGGGACGTTACGACACTTGGAGTCAGGTATGTTCCCGTTTCCCTATGCACCCATGGGATGGGGCTCTACCGTCATCACAGGACACATCACCCTGTTCTGTACACTGCATTGTCAGGCTCCCTTGCCTTCCTCCTTGCACTTATGCCAGACGGGTTAGACGCACTAATGCACCATCAACTGTGCACCCTGGCATACTCCCTCTACACTATTCCCCTGTCAATTTCTAAACCGGGTACGAGATATGGGTTTCAATCATTATTCCTCGAGTGATATTAGTCATGGGGCGAGTGACAGTTCTTTCATTCCCTTTGAGTGATTGTGAGTTGAGTGCAATATCCCTCACCATCGATGAATTTCCTGCGATCCCTTCAACCAGCTACCTCCCTGGGTGTTGCTGTGTGGTCCCTGCCATGTAGGACGTGTGCTGTGAAGATGCCTTGGTACCTTTTGCAGCCGACAACAACACCGGACGTGCCATCGACAATCACCCTTGATTCTCTACCATATGGGCCAAGTTTTTCTAACCCTACACCTTCTGTTTCTCAGTGACATTCATGTTTTAAGTGTGGGGACATTAGTGGATGGTTTGTTGTGTGGTCCTAGGTCCCTGTTGCTCGGTTAACCCTATCCGTTAAGGTTTTAAGTGTGGGGACATGTCCCTGTGCGTCTACATTGCATACCCTTCTGCATATGCCTCAACTTGCTAATGCCTTTATGCCATGCCTTGCTTTTACCCTGATGGGGTCCCTTCCCACCCACCCGTTTTTGTTCCACCCACCCTCGGGGCTGTTCCCTTGCAATTCTCCTTAATTCCCTTCTTTTGCTGTGTTTCCATGAGAACGCACCCTACATTCAGCAGACTTCCAATCTGACTTTACCGCCCTGTTCCTCCCTTTGAATGACCATTTTTCCTTTTTACCTACCCCTGTTTCGGTGCATGGTTTTCGAGCTATTAATTTTTGAAGTATTTTGCGTCCATTAGCCGATTTTCCATGTGAATGCGCTTTTCTTGCTTCGGAACCGTGATTTGACATCATAGCCCTACCACCGACTTTCTCCTTGACATTTTTCCTTTTTACTCCATGTCCTTCTGATGCACGGTTTGTCTAATATTAATTTTGCGGTTTCTCGAGCCTTTTTCGTGCATCTTTTTGTCATTTTTCCATGTGAACCTGCCCTGTTTGCATCGGAATTCCAATTTGATTTGATAGCCGTGTCCATTGTGCCTTCCTCTACCTTTTTCATTTTTTCTCTATCCTATTTCGACCTCTGGATTTTTAATTATTAATTTTTCAATGTGTTTTCGGGTGTATTTTTGGTGTTTTTCACATGTGAACCCCTCCTACTTCCACCGGAACTACATTTTGACATGACAACCCTATACCCCCCCTTCATGCGGACATTTTTCCTTTTTACTGCATGTCCTTCCGGCGAGCGGTTTGTCCAATATTAATTTCTGATTCCATTTTCGGGTCTGTTTTTTGTGTTTTTTCCACGTGAACGCATCTTATCTCTGTCGGAACTATGTTTTGATGTGATAGAATTGTCGAGCACATCTTTCTGCACATTTTTCCTTTTTTCTGCACCTCGTTCCGAGGCACGGATCTTCTGATATTAATTTTTAATTGCGTTTTTGGATCTGTTTTTTGTGTTTTTGCATGAGAATGCCCTTTACCCCCCTCAGAACCCCTGTTGCACATTTTCCCTATCTTCCCCTACCGTCTTGCCCACTTTTTATTTTTATGGCATTTCGTTTTGACGTCCGGATTGGGAGATATTAATTTTCCTTTATTTTTATGTATTTTCGCACGACTTGTCCCGCGCGTGAACACACCCGTTTTCAATTTCACGCACCTCCATGTGCCCCGGTCGCGTCCGCGTGTCCCGTACCGCCATCCCAGTGCTATTTTGATCCCGTCACGGTAAATTTTTTTACCCCGCCCCACGCACGCGCGTGGGATGGGGGTACGCCTCTCTTTTATGGGCCCCCCGCCCATTTCCTCCCTTGGGCACCTTCTTGGGCCCCCACCCACCTTCTTGCCCACCCCTCCGGGAGCTCCTGCCCATTCCCCTATGGACCCCCCACCCCCTTTCCCCTACCCTTTCCCCCGGGCACCCCTTTGGGCACCTCCCACCACCCACCCCTCGGGCACCCCCCCACACCCTTCCCTATCCCCCTACCCCCACCCTTCTCTCTCCCCGGCCCTTTCCCCCCCCCAACTACCTCCCTCCCTCTCTTTCTCTCTTCCCTGTCCCTGCGTGCTCTCTCCCCTCCCTCCATCTCCATCTCCACCTCCATCTCCTTCCCCTTCATCTTCTTCTTCACCCTCCCCTCCTCCTCCTCTTCCTCCCCTCCTCCCCTCCCTCCTCCACGCCCACGCCGCCCCGTGCAGTCCCTGCCCGCCATTCGCCGTGAGCCCTGCCGTGCGCCCTGTCGTCTTCGACTGGCGTCCTGTGCCCTGCCCCGTGCCGTCGGAGCCCTCCTATATCCTCTGGTCGTCGCCATAGTGCCACCCCTCTGGTCCGTTCCCCGCCGTGGCCTCCTCCTTGCCAACGACCGTTGCGCCCTCGACCGTCCCTATACGCCACGAGGCCCTGCCCCGCCGTTGGGCCCCATGCCGCCCGTGGCCCTGTGCTCGCGCCGGATGCCGCCTTGCTCGCGCCGGGTCCCGCACTGTCCCTCGCCTCCAGCCCAGCGCCGCCATCGTGCCGCCACCCTCCTAACGGCTGCGCCCGTCCTTGCTGGCCGTCGCCCACCCCTGTGGTCCCGCCACGGTCCCCTACCCGCCCGTTGGGCCTCCTGCCATCCTGTCCTCCACGCACTCCTGTTGCGCCACATGCCCACCATCACCCAACCTACCCCTACCCCCATCTAAGCCCCCCTTCCCCCCCTCCCCCCCTTCCCCCCCTCCCCCCCCCCCCCCCCCCCCCCCCCCCCCCCCCTCGAAACACACACAAACCCTACCTAACCCCCATCTAAGCCCCCCTTCCCCCACAGTCCCACATTCCCACCTAAGCCCCCATTCACCCCACCTCAGCCCCAATCCAACCCCACCCATACCACCCCCACCGTACCCCTTCCTAAACCTCTGTTCCCCCCCCGCAGCAACCTCACCACCGAAACCCTTCCATAAGCCCCCGTCACGCAGCCACCCCGCAGAAAACCACCTCCTTCCAAACCCTTGTTCCCCCTTGCAGAAACACACCCTGTAGGACACCACATTCCAAGCCCCTGCCCCCCCCGCAGACAACCGCAGACGCAGGCACCTTTTCTCAGCCCTTGCCACCCGCGCGTATGGTTGTTCGTGAGTTGATGATTATTCGTGTGCGGGTGCGGGAGATCGTTAGTTGGCTGTTCACACGCAGCTGACACGTAGCCTATTTCTGGGTATATTCCCGGATTTTTAATTCCAAAAACCCGAAAACCTTCAAAATACATTGCAAAATTATACAAAAATCATTAAAAAACACTTAAAATTCACAAAAAAATACAAAACAATCTTGAAAAATTCTCAATATTTTTGTAGTAAATTGCCATATTTTTTTGAAGTGAACATTTTAGTAAAAAAATAAATTCAGACCATTTTAAAATTAAAAATTCTTTTACAAATACCCAAAAAATGAAAAAAAATCATTAAAAATGGTTTAAAAAATTCAATTTTAATTGTCGAAAAAATTCCTAAAAATTCCATTCATATTTTTACTTATTTTTGGCATATTTTCTATGCTGTCAAAATATTTCATTAAACACCTAAATTCATTAAAAAAAATAATCTTTCATTCAAATCACACATTGAAAAATCTCGAAACAAATCTAGATACCTTTGGGATTGAGAAGTGCACATTCATTGCATTCACATACACCCACTACTAGGTATTTTCCCTTTTTTATTTTTTTTGCTACCCCAAAATTCACGGTTAATTCATAAAATGAACCCTAAACACCACCATGGCACGCGCATTCGTGCTAGACACACCATTTTTTTAAAATAAAAATTAACTCGACGTTCACTTAGCACGCGCTCAGTGCGCTTAAGAGGTACTTTAATATTTTTAATTAAAATGAACTTGCCGTCACAAGAGCACGCGCTGGCAAAAAAGTGCTCCACATCACCTTAATTTTTAATAAATGAACTTGCATTTAGAGACCCAGTCTGGGTATCGAAGTCCGGGATTCGGATTAAAGCACCGCTTTAACCTAATAATTGGTAATTAAAATTTTAAAAAGGAATCGTCGTTTTCTTGATAAGGTTTATCACTTAATAAAAATTCACCCATTTCTTAGTAATTTATTAAAATGGACCTTTCATTTAAATTAATTCCCCCTCACTGCACTTATTTCCCATTTTTAATAAACTCGTTTCGTGGGATGGGTATGCGAAGTCTTCGGAGTTGTCTCCATGGTCAAACCTGATTATCAAAGTTGTGGTCTTGATATGTGTGGATTGTTGTTATGTTTTGGTTCAGTTTCTTTGTTACGGTTAAGGGTACGGTGTGTAGTTTTTTCTTTATTGCCTAATATGGGGATTTGGGTGTTTGCATGTTGCATAGCATGAAACTTTCGGTCGCATATGTCTAGAGGTTATGTCGAATTTTTTCTAGGTTGTGGTTTGCTTGGGGATAGTTGGTCGAGTCACGTTTTATCGTTTTGGTTGATATCTTATCCTTGGTTTTTGTCTGTTGCTTTGCAGACATTCTCCTTTTTTGTATGTGTTTGTGGTGTGTGTGTAACCATCTAAATGGCACCTTCTCACGCTCCTCCCCCTATCCAGTATGTCCCACTAGTCAGTAGGGATTACTCTTCCCTACTCACTTTTGAGCCTCTCACGAAGGCAGGACTCGCGACTTTCGTGGCTGCCTCCTTTCCATTGCTTCCAGAGGATCCATCGATGTGTGACGAGTTTCTGGCCTCCTACAGCAAGAAGTCGGGACTAGTCCAGGGTACTTCCATGACTTTGACACCTTGAGGCCTCGGGAAGGCTCTGTCTCTTCCCTCCAAAGGTGAACCTTTTGTTACAACTCGCCAGCTTTTCTCTAAGGAAGAGATTTTGAAGTTGTTACAAAAACAGACTAGGGAAATTTTGGATTTTAAGAAGGTGATCAACTCTTCAAGAGTTTCCTTTTTCATGATCACTGATCCTGTGTGGAAGTTGGTCTGTCAGTTTCTCCAAGACATGTTTATGCTTGCAAAAACGCCATCCCATTACTTGTCCAAAGAGCTATTTACAGCTTCAAGGATGGTGTTAAAAGGAGTAGCTATTGATTGGAGCACTTACCTACTTACTAAGATGGATCAACATTTCGTCAAAGTCACCAGGGGCAATGTTACCAATGTCACCTATGGATCATACTTGTCTGCCTTCTTGACCTACTCGGGTTTATAGAAGAGTGTGCCTCCACCTCCTCCATTTGATCCAGTACCTCCTCCTCCACCTTCAGATGAGTCAGAATCAATTGATATAGAGGATTTGGATTCTCCGCCTCCCCTAGTCATACAACGCAAACGCTTGAAGCGGGTAGCAGATAAAGCTCCTTCAGTTCTTCCTTCTGTGCCCATTCCTGCTACCTCTGGCAGTGATCTCCCTGGTTATCTCACATGTAATAACCTATTCAGAGCACATCGAGAAGGTTCGTTGGATATATTAGTTCCCTCACTGAACAGTCTAGTATCGGGAGATGCCATTCCTTTCCTATGTAAAGACATTCAGAGTTCCATTGAACTATCAGTGACAGCCTGTGTTCAACAGCTGTATGCTTCCTTTTATGAAGAACTGATGCAGTCTAAGGACCAGTTGCATAAGGCAACATCCGAGTTAGCCTCTACTAAGGATACCCTAGCAGATTTGTTTAAGCAGATGGAGCAACAAACCCAACTGATTGCAACCCAAAGAGATGAGATACCTTCTTTGAAGATTCAGTTAATAGAGGCTCAATCAGAGGTTACTAGCCTCTCAGAGGAGAAGGAGAGGATGTCCAAAGAAGTGCAAGAGTTCCAAACTCTTTTAGATGTCAAACTTTCAGCCTTACAGACTGCTAATGACACAGTGGAATCACAAGCTTCCCAAATCAAGCAGTTGCAAGATCAACTGGCAAAGTCACGGTCTGTTCCTCCAAGCCCTCATGCTCCCTTGATCCCTTCTCTCTCACAGCATGACTTGGCAGCTCTTCAGAGACAGGCTACCTTATGTCCTCTCTTCCAAGATAAAGTGAAAAGATTGCAATCTCGGATGGACTTGTTATGGTCTTCTTTTGAGCAGTATCAGGAATATGTTCCTCTGGACCATTCTTTCTTTGTCCATTATCAATTACAGAAGTTGGCCTTTTACATGAAGCTTTCCACGATGGATCTTCCTCTTCCAGAGGATGGTTGGAGTGGGGCTTGGTCTCCTGAGTTGCTGACAAAGGTGGTCCGTATGGTGTTTGAAGATTCTGTCATGACAGATACCATGTTGATGTCCTATATGTATCTACGAGGAGACTTGTTGATTCCAGATGAAGTGGATATGGCTTGGTATGTGGGAGACGTGGTTTTACAAGCTGTTTTGTATGTCAACCATTTGGAGTTGCGAATAGATGACATGTTTCAGAGTTACTCCTCCAAAGTGGCTACTTGCCCTGATAATTCCTGGCATACCATGATTGATTATGTGGTCCCGAATCAAAGACAGAACACAGCTTCTACCTATGTCGAGAGCACTAACCAACTGAGGGTGGATCTCTTAGCTTATCTTTCCAAACATAATCAATTTGATTCTACCTTTTTTTGTGCCTATCAGAGAAGATCTATCTTAGGTCCTTCTGTTCCTACCCTACTGTATTACCAACAAATGGCTCACCGTTATGATATATATCTTTCTCTCTATCAAACCAATTCCACAACCATCTTACCCCTTCTTTTCCAACCTCAATCTTTTCCTCAAATTTCCATATTTACATACTGTTCTTTTATCGAGGATAGACTATTTTCCCCTTCTCCACCATGTCCTTCTCCATCCATTCATGTACCTTCTACCTTTCCTATTTATCAATTAACACCCTTCCTAAGTGATTCCCTAAAATTTTCAGCCACTCCTTCTTTAAATTATTCCTCCTTTTATGATTTTGCCTACCCATCTCTTCATCCACTTTTACTTATTCCACTTCCATCTCTTGCCACTTCTATATCTCAACCACCTCAGTTGGTTAGTGACTATGATGGGTTTGATCATCAGATTTCCAGAAGAAGGGGATGGAGCTCGAATGATTCTCTTACAGGACCTCAAATAAACTGGCCAATAATTCCAGGAGATTGGATAACTGCCAGTCAAACATACCAAAACTATATTCATTTTGCTCAGCAATATTCATAGTCTCTGGATCCTTCGGTGAGATTAACTGCTCATTTTGCTTGGTATCTGGCGTATATGCATAGGCATTCTTATAATGATTCAAAGCCTATTCCAAAGTTGAGAGTTGAAATGACCTATTTTTTGGCTAATTTTTGTTGTTTTTGAGAGTTGAATGGTTGATTTTATGAGATGATTGATTGGTTTGGAAGTGGTTTGAGAGTGTTTTGGATGATATTGATTATGTTTTGGAAGTTCATGATGTTTATCAGTAGAGATATGACGTTCTGATATGTTCTGATTGGTTCTGTATACCTTCTGTATAGCTTCTGTTTTGTTCTGATTGTCTTCTGTATGAATCATGGATTGATGATTAATGAAGATTGAGATCTTGTGAAAGCTTATTGAATAGTTTTTGAGAGTTTGGAATGGTTTGAGTATGAGTTATGAGGATTTGATGACCTTCTGTAACCTTCTGTAGATCTTCTGTAGAGCTTCTGTCTTTGTACTATAACTGTACTGTAGCTGTTCTGGTATTGTACTGTGACTGTTCTGTATGCTTCTGTATGTGTTTTGATGGATGAGAGTGTAGCTTGGGAAAGTTTTCTAGCCTTGGAAAGAGGTGAATACAAGTGCAAAATAGCTAAAAGAAGTGAAAGAAGTAGCTGTTGAAGACTCAAGTAAAGACTGAAGTGAAGTGACAGTGGTGAGCTATGAAAGGACATTGTAGTAGCTCTGGTGACTCTTCATATCAGACATACCTCTTGGGAGGGGTATCCACGACCTAAGAAGGATTATTGAGAGTGATTATGAGAGATTGTAGTGAGGATATGATATATTATTGATGGAGAGAGAGAGAGAGAGAGAGTCAGAGATAGCCAATTCTACTAAAACAGAGTGATTGTATATGAGAGATTGAGAGAGAAGACTATGAAGATATTGAAGATGAATACTATGTGATGTATTTCCATTCAAAGATGGTGTATTCCTTTGATTTCTTTGTTATATTGATGGATTTTGTAAAGATATTGAAGAATATGGTTGATTCTATCAAATCCGTGGGAGATCTACATGATGCTGCATGAAGATTTGTTGTGCATGGTGTTCTTTTCTTCATTATGATCATATAAACCTAATAAAAAAGCTTGTTGATGCTACAAGATAGATTTTCTTTCAAGAGAATTCCATTTTCCTTGGTGTTCCTCTTGGGGCTCCAGCAATCTTTTGGAATTTCCTTATCTCACATAGAGCCATTGTGCCTAGTCCCCATCTTCACTTCTTATGTGTTGGAGGACGTGTATTGGAGCAATAGTGGGAGGTAGAGCAATTGGAGCATGTGGACCACCATTTCTGGACAATGGTGGACCAGTATTCTCAATAGGTGGGCCATCATTATTGACCACACTAGGGCCAGCATTGTTGGTCACAGTAGCACCACCTTTATTAGAAGCTATAGTAGGGCCACCATTGTCAGCCACACCAGGGGGCTATTATCACTCACAGTACGCTCACTAGATTTAGAAGAGAGTTGAGCTCTTGCTCTTGCATGCACCTTCTTAATAGGAAGCTTGGAACATGCCATTTTTGTGATGACATATGATAGAAAAGTGGAGGGGTAGAGTGAAGAGTAATGGGAAAAAATGAAAGGAGAGACTTGACTTAAATATGAGACTTTTAAACTTACTGTACTATAAAATGAACTTTAAAATAACTTTAGTATGAATGAAGTTTCAAACTTAATGCAGTATAAATGAACTTCTCTCTCTCTCTCTCTCTCTCTCTCTCTCTCTCTCTCCACCCCACCCCATCCCTCCCTCTCTCTGTCTCCTGCCACCCCCTCATGCCCCTCTCTCTCTAGGCTCGTGAATCTTCTCAGGTTTGGAAATTTCAAATCTTTGTCTTAGGATTTCAAAAGCGGTTTTTCATAATTTAAATTCAATTTTTTGAAAGTTCTAACAATAACTTGTACCTATAGTCAAATAAAGAACTCAAGTAGAGATAAACTTAAACTTCACTCTCTAAGATAGGCATTGTTACATTGTCCCTTCTCCCAAGAAGTGTGGTTTAAGATTAATAGACCCAAAAGATAGAGCAATCGATATCAAAACTTTGAAAAACATAGTTCGAACCTTTGAAATTTAAAACAAAATTTACAAAATTCTATTTTGGCCAAATTCAAATAGACAAACTATCTAAAGCTTAAGATATGAGTGTTAAAGACATCTATGTTTAAGATAGGAGTATTGATGAGTCATATCCTTAGTACTTGTACTCTCTCTTTGACTCCAAATGCATCAAAATTGTATTTTTTAATCCAAGTCTTCATTTCTTGCCATCTCTCTCTTGGGTTGCCAACCATTTTGCATGGTGTTATCTAGCTGTGTTGTTTTCATATCTTGCTTTCCTCACTTCATATATTGCCCTACTTATAGATTCTGCTTGAGAGGTTTTGGACTTCTTCTTTTTTTCCTCGTATCGTATCTCTAATCTCCTCTCAATCTCCTATACCACCATTGGAATAATTACCTCATAGAATTGGAATCATTAATGCCACCTCCATGATCAGTTGCTTTTTGAAAAGCACAACGAGCTTGCTAGTGAGATCATTCCATGCCTTGAGTTGACCATACTGCTAAACTCCCTTGATCTGCAAATTATAGATCATGTGCCTCAAGTATATGCTGCATAACAAAAAGAGATTAGAAACACAACCTAATTTGCAATGATGATATATTTTTGTAATGGTGACAATACTGACCATGTAGTGTGTTATGTTGTTTGAAGTCCATGCCTCCACCATAAAGTTGTGAAATTTAGCAATTGTCTCTTTAAATGTATTGGCATCACCATCCCTAAACCTCAACTTTTGTAAGAGATTTGCTAATCTATCTAGGTGTATCCACACTTCTACCTTTGCAATCCTTATTCTTCCCCCAGTGCTCAAATCTGGAACAACAAGGTACAACTTTTTCCATGCTTCATACTTCTTTGGTTGTTTCACAAGTATATTGCCTTCCTCATCTTGAGGTGGAGATGCAAACTTCCTAGCCTTGGGTCCAAAGCATGGTTTGCATGGGATGTTTCCACTCTTACCTGATTTTTTCTCATCCTTTTTTATTTCTACTTGGCCCACATGCAATCCAACTTCAGAGAGGACTTGTTCTACCTTTTTGCATGTAGCATCAGCTTCTAACACATGCTGCATCTTGTATGCAAAGCATACATATTCATATACTAGATTCTTAGTTATTCTAACCAAACAAAGAAATGTGCAAAAGTGAACCCTTATTAATGGTATTTCCAAAATAGGGTGTCAGTTTGGATCCATTGGGACTAGCACTTCATTTCTCATGACTTTCTAATCACGTGTTAGAGCACCTTATTGTCCTAGCTTGGCAAGCCATTCTTTCTTTCCATTTTTCCCTTTCTTCCTAGTTTGCATACAATATATGCATGAAAATTTTGCATTTGTTGCATTCGATAAACCAAGCATACACTTCATTGTTTTTAAATCACCTGTAAGATGCCATTTAACTTGATAGTCCCCAAATCCTTCAACATGTAAAGTTGCTCCAGTATTTTGCTGTTGAATAATATTGGGTATATTAGTGAGGTGTAAAAAAACTTTGAGTACTTCATGATCCTCCTTTGGTACTCAAATGTTACAAGCCACTATATTTCATTCTCTGATTGCACAATGAAGTATAAAGGATGGTTTTCATTGATGTCGGGATCCAGTGCTCGATTCATAAGCGTTATACTCATACATTCAAGTTTTTGCCCCTTGATAATCTCACTCTCATCAAGTTTGAGGAAAAAATTTGATAGAGCATACTATATGACTCAGAACTCAGTCCCACCTTGTCACATAATCCGTGAGCATCTGTAGCAGTAAACAAGCTGCTTGCATCCCTAAGATGTTCACTTGTGACACCATCTTCAATATCCCTAAATTTACGATTTTTCAATGCATTTTTGACCATATCCTTGCTAAGGACTTTAACAATAGTGTCATTCTCTGCATGAGGAAACATATTTCTCATTGTAGCAGATGAGCATATATCCGTCTATGATCTTGTCCACTTCCTTTGGTTAATTGTTGAATTGGTTTAACTAATCGAATGTGTTGACATGCTTCTTTGGTTTTTAAAGTGGGCCCAATCTCCAAAGTTTTTATGAGCTTCCTTCTTAAGTTTTTGTTCTCCTTCTCCAACTCCATAATTTTAGACTGTAACTCAATATTCTGTAAAGGTGTAGCATGCATAGCATCTTCAATGACAAGGCATTGCTTGTTGTAGGAGGCTTTGATTGTCCCTATCCTTCTATCTTTTTCCATCAAAGATCGCACACATCCTTGTAATCTTGTCTCCATATTTGTTAAGACTTGATGAACCCCTATTGATCATTGTGTCACAAGTCTATATATGTATCCAAACAATCCTTCATTGCCTTCACAAACAAACTTTACAATTTATGTAAGCTCATTAAATTGTGGTGGCCTTTGAGTTAGTGGATCAGGTGGATAAATGCACCCATCAACCCAAAGATCCATATATTTTTTCCATGTATTTCTTTCTTGTTGCATCCTATATCTTATTGCATCATCCCTTTCCATAGTTATTTTGAATAGTGGTGCATATTCATCCTCCAATTGAAGTGAATATCTCTCTTTATCTTAGTACATCATGCATGTCCATTTTGCAAAGAAAAATGTATGACAATTTTAACTTGGATTAACATCCAAATCACATAATTATACCCCTTTGATTCGCTATATTTGTATTCTTTTTTACCCAATTGGCTCTTGAATCTTTCACTTGATTTCAGTCATGATAGACCCTAATCAACCCCTAGTTAGTCTCTAATCTTATCTTGGAATCAACTTCTTTTTAGGCTCTATTAAACACATTTATACAAAATCTTGGATAGTGAAGAACAATAACATTATCTTATCTTCTGCCCAAATGTACTCTCTGTCACTCTATCACTTATTTTCTTAGTTCATCTCACACAGTTAAATACTCTCTCTCTCTCTCTCTCTCTCTCTCTCTCTCTCTCTCTCTCTCTCCACATGAATTGTTGCTTAAGGATTAAAGAACAATTGTAAAGAATAATAACATCACAGAGATTAAAAAATAAAGATACCTCCATTATCACTTGATTGCTTGTAGTATAGTTTGTTGAAAAGGGAGATTGCTTATAGTATAGTGTTAAAAAGGGAGATTACTTGTAGTAGTGTAGAGAGTGTTGTAGATGGAGTTTATTTGATTTCAACAAATGGTATCAAAACCACTCCTCAATGCTGCTTTAGAAGATATCGTATGCAAGAAACCATGTTCTGGAGGGAAATAGAAGATTATATAAAATTTGGGATAAAACTAGAGCTTTGAGAGGGAAGGAAAAAATGCCTAGAAATGGGCATATACTTGTCCAAAAGAGATAAAAATTTACAAGGAAACTCTCGAGTAAAAAAGGTGACTGGGTAAAAAATAATCTTAAAATATGATGTGTATGTCAACTTATATCTTATTTAACTTTTATCCTTTTAAGAAGTAGAAATGAGAATGATTCTAATATATTTTAATGTTGAAAAGTCATAATGATAAAGAGTCGTCTATCAATGATTGGCTCCATTTTTGGAGAAACTAGAATTGTATTCTTTAAGTTGTTAGGATTTTGAGAAAAAGTGACATTATCCTACAGTTTGGGGATAAAATAATAGGTGAATTCTATTAAAAATACAAATGCGAGATTTACTTGATTGTGGAAGATCTCTTATTATGACATTATTATTGAATCTCTTTTTAGAGAGAGAGAGGTGAGAGAAACCCCTTAAGGGGCAAAAAAGAGAGTCCATATTTCTCCTAATGACTATCAATGATAATGGTGTTATATAATCAAGTCAAAGACTTGCTTTGTCTTAAGCACACATGAAAGTTCAAGAAAAAATGACCAATTTTGATTTTTGCATTAACCTTCCTATGGCCCCCATTATTACATCTCCTTATTTAAAATATAGGTTGATATATGTTTTAACAATTAATGCCATCTGAAAGTTTGATCAGTCCTTGGAAATGAAAACCTCCATTTCACTTGCAAGCCTTGGTCTTGAGGGATATGTACCACCTACAAAATCCATGATGCGTCACTTTTCTTTTTTCGAGTGATAAACTACAAAAGGAAACCTTTAGGTGGAAAAGAGGCTTTCTTATTGAAGAAGATGGTCTCTACAAGCTTGAGTTGTTAGGGATTTCTCTCTCCTCTTATTAGAGTACAATTGTTTCACATGTCTATCCCATTATGTGGCTAATATAAGAAACTATTAAAATAGTTAATGTGTCATTTATGATTTCGAGGAGGTAGTCACACTTACCAAGTTTTTTGTTTGATATAGTAAACCAAGAAGATAATCAAGGTTTCACTTTGAGTAACCAAGAATTTGCCGAGAGAGAAGTGTGCTTCAACTTGCTTTCTTGAAGCACACTAAATAAGCCAATGTAATTACAAGAGCCCATCAAAAGTAAGAATGCCCCGGATTATACTTGTGTTTTCATTGTTGTTGACAAGGAAGAGAAAGATGAAGACAATGAAGTCCAAGAGGAAGAGGATACCTACCAATGTGCAACAACCATGGAGTGAATATATGGAAAAGAAGAAGAAAAGAGGAGGATGACATGACAAAAACGAATAAAAATGACACAAAGATATATTTTCTAATTTCAAACTACTAAAGTCAATAGGACTTAAGAAAAAATAAAAAACACCAAGAATAAATGCCTACACACAACCCACTTTCTTCTTAAAAGAAAAAGCTAGAGAAGAAGAAGAGAATAATCAAATCTATACTAAAATGTCAGTGATGAATCTCCCATAACTAGAACTAATCCTACATGGCATCCATATGATGATATTGAACCTCATTATTTTTTCTATTTAAAAATTAGAAATTGCTATTTTATTCCACATCCACAATACCTTCTTTAGAAAAATAGGAATGAAGAGGGGGTGCCCTAATCTTTAATGACCCGCTTTTCTCTCTCACACATGTATAGGTATTACTCATAATGACTATCTAGGTCCATAATCTCTCTCTCTCTCTCTCTCTCTCTCTCTCTCTCTCTCTCTCTCTCTCCCCACACACACACACACACACACACACACACACACACACACACACACACACACACACACACACACATACAACACATATACACAAGTGCTAGGATGCAAAGCATGGGTCATTAGGGTACTTGTAAAGCTATGGTGTTTAACCCTCCTCTCTTTCCTCTATGTGTGTGTGTGTGTGTGTGTGTGTGTGTGTGTCCCCTTCCCCTTGTTTCTAAACACCTTCCTTATTAAGTATACCCCAAACTCTAAACTTACTTCTTACAATCTACAAACAACATACCACCCTCTCTTATTATTTTCCCTAATAACATAATGCATATTGTGAGAGAACGTAGAAAACGTTCCAATTTCCTTTTAGATTATCTACACATAAAGTCAACAAAAAAAACATACCATTGAATAAAAGCTCATAGACACCTGTAAGGTTGGCAAAAATAAAATCTAAAGCTCTTTAATGTTTTGAGTAAGAACTCAAAGAGCTCCATGCTACATCAATGCATGCTACAGTGTCAAGGTGCTTGTAAAGCAAGGATGTGCAATCTACCCACCTTCCTCCCCAACACACACACACACACACACACACACACACACACACACACACACACACACACACACACACACACACACACACACACACACACACACACACACACACACACACACACACACACACACACACACACACACACACACACACACACACACACACACACACACACACACACACACACACACACACACACACACACACACACACACACACACACACACACACACACACACACACACACACACACACACACACACACACACACACACACACACACACACACACACACACACACGTTCCCTACTTCTAACTTAGAAATTTGGAACTTTCTTCTTGTAATAGATAAATAGCACACTTATGTGAGGTCCACATAGGCGTGGGTGTCAGGGTGCTTAAATAGCATTTGCATCCCCCCATATCACATGGTCATGAAATGTACATTGGTTCACTACTTTCTTGTAAACAATAAGTGAAGCATCAAAATGTCATATTCGATAGTCCACATACATAAACCAAAAACATAAATGACTCATCTATTATTTAGACTTCATAATTATCAAAGAATAACTAATTATGTGCTTTGATTAAGTGTATATCTATGCTAAAACATATGATATATTTTTAGAAAAAATATGCAACTCTCTAGAATGCTTGAAAGGTAGTACAAAAACCTCCATTGCAAGTGGATATTTATGGTATCTAACTATAGTGTAATTGTGTATGTACTCATGCAATTAGACCATTGCAAGTGGATATTTTTGGTATGTAACTACTAGTGCAATTGTGTATATACTCATGCAATCAGACCATTAGTAGTACATCCTTTGGTATGATCATAAGCAATTCCTCTCTTCATTCATCCCTCCTATGTGTGTTTGTGTGCATATGCATGTGTATGTGCATATGCATAAATAAATGTGCATAGTAGCCCTTAATAGATGCTTTGGGTTGCAAGTACTATATCATAGCTTGTTAAACCTAATTTGGTCACCACTTTCTTACCATGCATAACAAGCCACTCACAATTTTTGGGATGTCTCTCTTGCATATGCCAAATAGATGAAAGATGCATGGGATTAAAAAGCATTATATTTGCATATTTGTATGCTTGTGTGGATGTTGGGAATTTTATATATATATATATATATATATATATATATATATATATATATATATATATATATATATATATATATATATATATAGTCTAGGTGTATGGGTCTATGATATATTTAATATTAAAAAAATCTAATTATGGTGTGCCAATGTGGATGTTAAAGAGTGAAAATGTGTTCAAATATGTAATGTGAGTTCTAAGGAGGGGGTCATAAGAGGAAGATCTAGGAGTTGTCATGGTATTTGAGTGGTATTTTACTACATCTGATTCACAACCGTACATGAAGCTAAGTATTCATTTGACTCCTCATTAGTTATTTACAAGGAAACCCATGCTCGATAATTTCATAATTGCATAGAAAGTCCCAATCCAAATCAATGGGACTCCTATGGGGAACCGGTTTCAATAGGAAACGGTTTCCGAAAACTTTTTGGTCACACTAGGAGTAAATAAAATAGAAAATAATTTATCACCTTCTTTCACTTTAGAGTTTAGAGGCTTGGCTTGTCTCAGCTTGTTGGCAATCTTTTGTGCAATCCTCCCACTCTTCTCTATCCCATAGCTCCATCATCATGCCTTTGTTTGGTGCTATCCTCTCAACATGCCCCTTCTAGCACTACCATCTATAACCTTTGTCTACTTGGATAAGTTGTATGATTGCACTTAGAAATTTATGAAAGAAACAACGGGTTGTGTCAGCATTTTGACTGCATAATTGTATGCTGAAATCTATTGCAGCTATTTGCAATCTTTAGGTTATATAGTGCATGCAATGATGTGAGACAGCAATGATGAAGAATTTATACTATTTGATGGGCAAGTGCAATGTAAAACCCAAACATATAAGGAAAAAATAAAAAACCTTTTCTCCTATATTTTTGGCATCTACTAGCCACACAGATGCAAGCTCCATTAACAATTGTAAATAAAATGCATGATTGCACTGGGGGATTTTTATATTGGGAATGGTGCAATAATCAGCAATGCAAAAATAAAGATCTAAGTATCCATATTGTGGTTGTCTTATGCAAATATTAGAGGAGTGTATATGTAGCATGTTATTCAAATGCATTGTTGCTTGAATTTCTAGAATGACATGAAACTACTAAATGAGGAGTGCAAATTGGATTTGCATGCTGCAATAGAGTTTAGTGCTTGTTTTGGTAGAGAGTTCGCTTCAACTGAGATATGCAGATGATGACACCATGCATTGAATTTTCCAAGTTCTATGTTTGCTCCTACAAAGCATATAGAAACGGACGATTGTGAATGCAAAAATAGATGACATGTTGCTATAGAATAATTATTAATGTGACTACAATGCAAAATTACCTATTCAATATAAAATGAAAGATGTGGATGATGTATGTCTACATTAATGAAACTTGGCAATCAACTTGGACATTTAATTCTCTCCTCATACCATTCTTCAATGCATGGGACATAAGTATGTTTGAAATGGATACCTATTCTATTCTAGTATTTGTTCTATGGGATGCTCTTGCATTATGCATGATTGTTGTTAACATGTACTGCAAAAACATGCAATCCATATTGTATGATGATGATGAGGATGAGCACAATGAGTTAGACCGTGATGCCTCTTCCACAATGTACTCCTACTCAATCCTATGCATGGCTTGCACTCCTATATATGCATATGCTTTTTTAATAGTCAGGGCAATGCAAGGTATAGTCATGGAAATATGTGCTAGATTTCTATCTGAATTCTACGTTAAATCTCGATCACTAGAATGGTGGAATTTTTATGCTCAAGCTATGAAAGGGGATGATGTGCATTCCGAAGGGGTCTTTTATTTCCCAATATCACTTTTTATGCATCTTACAGACTTGATGCATGATCACCTAAAGCAAGGAAACATTGCCCTCCAAATGAGAAATCTTTGTGAGAGGCTAATTTCCATAGAAAAGATGGTTGCAATTAATGTATTGCATCTTACTAGTGGCACATGACATATCAATATTGGGGAGCATTTTGGTGTTGGAAAGTCCATAGTTTTGAAGATTGTGCATAGGTTCATTGATGTTGCTTTGCTATAGAGCCATGTTTCATTCATTGATCATTAGATGTAGAGGGTATTGACAAAGTCAAATATGGATTTATGCTTTTTAGGATTTTGCCCAAATGTTGCAATGGGCTGGATGTGATCCAACTAAACATGGATAAGCCCAAATGTAGTTCATCCACTTGGTTTAACAAAAATAAAAATTGCTCAATGTGTGTTCAATGTGTTATTGATATGGACTACTGATCTCTTGATGTCTATCTAGGATGGCTAGCTACAACACATGAGAGCCATGCAATTCCTAACTCCAAATTCTGTGCTCGTGCTCTTGGTGGACAATATCTTAGTGGCCCATGCTTTATTGATGGGGATTTCTCTATCAGGGAATACACAACTAGGAATTGAGGCCTTCTTTTGCACAACTGGCTAATGGCACGACATTGATTGTCATAGATGGAATTGGAAAATGAGTATACTTATATTATTGTTTCCATGTGTAGTGTAATGAGCTAGCTTTTGGTCACCTAAAAAAATGTTGGAGATATTTGAATGGGAAAATATATAGGCCATCCCAAAGGTTTTGGCAAAGTGCATATTTGTGGATTGTGCTCTCCATAATATTTGCATTGAGGGAGATGAGATAATAGAGCACAAATATGTGCACATTCCAAAGCTAACTATTTCTTTTTCAGCACTGTCCCAAGTGTTTAGTGCAAAAATCCAAAGTGATTGTCTAATAGGATGCTATGTAATGCATAGATGACCTTAGTATTGATATCCAACACTCTATTTTTTCATCAAATTCTTCCATGAGAATATGCTGATTCTTCTTGAACATCCAAAGCAATCATCCTTTATAAGTAAAATATTATGTCAACTTTTCAAAAGGATTATGCTAGGTTTATATCCAAGGCAAAAGTGAGCCACAATGGCTCAAGTTTTATCAAAATAGTCAACCATTTCAATGGTGAGTTTTAAAATCATGAAACCATTAAAATCCATTCCTCAAAGATACAAAAATGTCTATTAAAACAACCTTGGAAATCGAATAGAGGTTGCAAGCTCTCACATCACCTCATTTGCATCTGTGCTGAGCCCTATCATTATCGATTTGATGATTGAAATGATCCCTTTGGTTAGCCAAATTGGCCTACAATGCTTCTCACTCCATGCCACTCACCTTGCCTCAATCTCTACAAAGTGCTTCATCAATTGCTTAGTTGCTTTTTTCTCTAGATCTCTTCTCAATGTTGTTTTGTTTGGTTTAAGATGCTTTTTTCCCCTAGTAGTGGAAGCATCTACTAGAGGTTAGTCCTCATTAGCATCTTCTCCTCCATTGCCATGATCACTAACCCATTTTTTGTGTCTATGCCTACATCACTACTTGTCAATGTGCCTAGATATCTATTCACCAGATCTATAACATCTCGTAAGGATGTAATATTTTTCATATAAATAGCCATTAGGATGTAATATTCATAAAGATAGAAAATAATAACTTGTTATTGTAGTTGAGGGATTTGATAAAGGCACATGTCATGGGTGGCAAATTTAATGGAATCAATGCTCTAGAGGGAGCACATGAGAGAGAGAGAGAGAGAGAGAGAGAGAGAGAGAGAGAGAGAGAGTCAGATAATAATTATTTAATAAAATAGACGAAAGAAAAGGAAATACAAAAATAAGAAAATTAATAAAGGTTTGGAATGCATCTAGTGCATGCCATGTAGGCTTGGGTTTTGCCTTTGTTAGGTTTGATAGAATCCATAGATGCATGGCTTCAATGATGCAATATTATGTGGATGCCACAGTCTTGATGTACTATGGACCAACATCCCCAAAGTGTACATGAGTTGTAAGGATGTCGTCTACTCCTAATTAATTTCTTTATCTTTTTAGTCATAGGCTCTAGTGTATCAAAAGGAATCAGAGGAATTTGCATGACAAGCTTTGGTGTTGCCTTTCTTGTAGCATAATGGCATGAGGCACTTCATCCAACCCATCTACATCATGAAGTATGAATGTGCTGTATCCTAGGAAAAGATAGGCCAACAAACATGTGACCTAGAAGGAGTTGATGCCTAGTTGACCTGTTGCCTCCTCAAAACATTTGACAAATTTGCATGTATGTTGCACCATGTTCATTCTATGTTCACACACACACACACACACACTCTCTCTCTCTCTCTCTCTCTCTCTCTCATTGCACCATGGTCATGAGTGCCAATCTGTCTTCATTCATCATTATCAATGGCACTATGTTGTTAACGCCATCATCAACATTGTGCATATCACATTCCATCTGCTCTTCTATACTAGCATGATTATAATAAAATATATGCACAATAAAACATATAGTTACAATAATAGCACATATATCTTTACATGTTCAAGTATCAAATACCCCTGGGTGGAGACATCAGAAGGTGTATTTCTGAAGTAGATTCAAGGGGTTGAATTCTGCAAGGACAAAGTGATCCAAAGGGGGCATACTAGGCAAAGAGAAGACCAAATGTACTACCTAGAAATGCAGAGCCTACAAGAAGCACGATCTTGGACAAGCTTATAAAATACTCTTTTGGTGAATCAATGTCAATAGGCACATCATGCTATCAGCAAGGTAGTGCATTGATATGGAATGAAATTCATCTATTGTTGTAGGAGTTTGAAACTTGTTGGAATCAGTTGATGATCTTGCCAAGTGGCTCTATAGTCTGACACCCCATGCAATCAAACAACCATCCTTTCAACACATAGACAGTTTGTCGTAGCTAAGCATGACATGTGTGAAGTAGTTGTCAATGTCTATTGTAGTCCATAATGTGTGCTCAAGAGTGGGAAAATGGTGCCAACAAAGGTATGTAGGCTCCAAAATGAATGTAGCCTCCTGCTCTGTGGAAAGTCATAAACTCTCATGTGCTAAAGCTATTTCATATCCCCAAACCCACCTACCTCTTGTCCCTCTCTAGGCATGGCTCTTTGGTATGAATGCTAATAAAGATTGAGATAGATGACATCTTGCCAAATCCTCTTTCACCCCCAAGTTTGATGAGCTCTCTATCTTTGTCTCTCTCCCAATTAATTTCTTCTTATTCTTAATCATAGCCTTTGGTGTATTGGAAGGAATCTAAGGAATTTTCACCACAAGTTCATGTGTCACTTTTCTTGTAGCACAGTGGCATGAGGCACTTCATCAAGCCCATCTATATCATGAAGTATGAATGTGTTGTACCCTAGGAAGAGACATACCAACAAACCTGTGACCTAGAAGGAGTTAATGAGCCTAGTTGACGTGTTGCCTCCTCCAAAAATTTGACAAATCTTCATATATATTGCACCAGTTTGTCTATTTTCTCTCTCACACACACGCACACGCACACGCACACGCACATGCACACGCATACGCACATGCACATGCACACGCACACGCACATGCACACAGAGACACACACACACACACACACACACACACATCTCTCTCTCTCTCTCTCTCTCTCTCTCTCTCTCTCTCTCTCTCTCTCTCTCTCTCTCTCTCTCTCTCTCCCTCTCCCCCCATCCATATATTCCATCATGGCATCTTCTCGCTGTTGCAAATGCAAGATACTTCCTTGCTCAAGGACAATATCAATTGACATTGTTATAATAGAATCACACACACACACACACACACACACACACACACACACACTCTCTCTCTCTCTCTCTCTCTCTCTCTCTCTCTCTCTCTCTCTCTCTCTCTCTCTCTCTCTCTCTCTCTCTCTCCATGCACATGAGCTGATGGTAGGAACATCATGCTATCCAAAAGGCAATGTGTTGATATGGCAAGAAATTCATCTACCGTTGTAGTAGTCTAGCACCCAATAGGATTAGTTAGTGATCTTGCCAATTAGCTCCACAATCTAACACCCCATGAATCAAATAGTCATCCATTAAACACATAGAAAGTGTGCCATAGCTAAGCGTGACACATGTAAAGTGGTTGTTGATGTCTACTATGATCCACAATGTGTGCTCAAGAGTTGGTAAATGGTGTCGACAAAGGTCTGTAGGTCCCAAAGTGAGTGTAGCCTACTACTATGGATAATCATCATCTCTCATGTGCTAAAGTTATCTCAATATCCCAAAGTAAATGGTGTCGACAAAGGTCCGTAGGTCCCAAAGTGAGTGTAGCCTACTACTATGGATAATCATCATCTCTCATGTGCTAAAGTTATCTCATATCCCCTAGCCCCACCTAACTCTTGTCCCTCTCTAGAGGTATGAATTCTAACAAAGACCAAGATGGATGACATGCTACCAAATCCTTTGTCACCACCAAGTTCAATGAGCTCTCTCTCTCTCTCTCTCTCTCTCTCTCTCAGCATTTGCGCACCAAGTTTGATGAACTATCTCTATCTTTGTTTCTCTCTCTCAACATTTGTGCACAAAGGAATACAACTCACAATGGAGGTGTTGTAGGTCAAATGAGGAGGAAGAGAGTCTTGGGAAGTGAAAGACGTCTTGTCCTCCAAGATAACTAGAGGTATTGTTGATCAGGGAGGAGGTAGAGAGTCCTGGGGCATCAAGAGACCTCCCATCCTCAAAGATAGCAAGAGGACAATGTGGGAACAAGAGGAATAGGACGAGGAGGTCAAGCAAGAGGAGACATCAAGGAGGATGTGGCAAGGGACGTAGGAAACGACATAGAGAAGGATATTGCAAGGAGGAGGCAATAAGGGAGGAAGGAGATGATAGGGAGGAGGCAAAACTATCACAGGTGACGAAGCAAGAGTTGCTCTTAGGAAATGATGGTGAGAGTGGATGACATAGAGTTGTTTTTCTTTGTTTGATGATTGTTAGTTATTAATTAATTGAGAGAGAGAGAGAGAGAGAGAGAGAGAGAGAGAGAGAGAGAGAGGCATCGTAAGTATAATTTGAATGTTATGTAGAACATAGCATAGGGAGGGCACCATGGGGGATGAGCTAAATTTGCCTCTTTCTCATTTTGGACTTTCTACCTCACTTTTGGACTTTTGCAAAGCTAGATACTTACAATCTTCATCTTGAACAAGATGAAGAGCAATTCCCTCCTTTTTGTGACTTGCATTAGAGAATTAAAACTACTTGACTAAATGTTGCTTAGAGCTTGATAGGGTTACTTAATATTTTTTGTTAATTATGTTTGCTCAAGCTAGGGTTAGTCAATGTTTTGCTATTTAATTATTGTTGTTGCAACTCTCAAGTAAGTTACTCATGAATATATGTGTGGGTTCAAAATAAAGTATTTTTGAAATACCATTTCTATACACTTTTTACAAATAGAAGGGTGTAATATAAAGGGATTATTTACAGATTGAATAGACAAGGGTTATGTTTTATTCATGGAAAATTCACAGATAAGGATATTTATAAATAGGCCTTGAATGCAAATGATGTAGAGGATATACATATAGTAACTTCCCCGAGTTGCAACTATTGATGTAAGAGAAAGGAGAGAAAGAGTGCATGTGTATACTTCAAATGTATTGTTTCTTTACAAGTAGACTCCTTAGGTAGGTGCACCATTTTATTATAATAGGAGTTTGATTCCCCTTGGGCCTTAGCTTTAGCATAGTTGTAGGCTTTTAAAGAAAAGTTCCCATGGTTAGAACCTTAAATTATGTGAATCAAATCTTTAAGGTAGTAATATAGCTTATTTATAAGGTAAGTTGATTAGTTTATTATGTAAGTTATTTATTAAAGAAAATTTAACAAGACATAAATGCACTTGAGACAAAGAGGATTTGGTGATATTTGAGTGACTTAGAAGGGGCAAGTTTATTTTTAAGAATAGAAAGATGTGAGAAAAACATGTGAATCATGCATATGCATATAAATAGAGTATTGATATCCAATGCTCTTTTTTTTTCCTCAAAGTCTTCTGTGAGAATAAGTTGGCTTAAGTTTATATGATGCAACATTAGATATTAAAACATGTCATTTGTTTCTTCTTGAACATCCCAAGCAATCATCCTTTATAAGTATTATGTCAGTTTGTCATCATAAGGATTATGCTAAGTTTATATCTAAGGCAAAGAGCCACAATGGCTCAACTTTGATCAAAAGTAGTCAACTATTTCAATGATGAGTTTTAAAATCATGGCATCATTAAAATATAGTCCTCAAGGATACAACAATGTTTGTTATTTAAAAAAAACCTTAGAGCTATGGACTCTGTTGCAAGATGAGGATGTGGTCTAGCCTCATATAGAAACCAAATAGATGTTGCAAGCTTTTGCATCATCTCATTTGCCTCTTTGTAGAGCCCTATCATTCTCAATTTGATGATTGAGATGATCCTTTAGGGTAGCCAGATTGGCCTACAATGCTTCTCATTCCATGCTGCTTGCCTTGCCTCAATCTCTACAAAGTGCTCCATCAATTGCTTGGTTGTTTTTTCCTCTAGATCTCTTCTTAATTTTGTTTTGTCCGGCTTGCAATGCTTTTGTCCCCTTGTAGTGAAAGCATCTACTAGAAGTTAACCCTCATTAGTATATTCTCCTCCATCACCACATGATCACTAGCCCATTCTTTGTGTCTACATCTACACCACTACTTGTCAATGCGCCTAGATATCTATTCACCAAACCTATAACATCTCAAAAGGATGTAACATTTTTCATATAGATGGCCATTAGGAGGTAATATTCATAAAGGAAAAAAAAAAATCTTGGTATTGCAGCCGAGGATCTGATAAAGGCACATGCCATGGGTGGTGGATTTAATGGAATTAATACTCTAAAGGGAGCACATGAGAGAGAGAGAGAGAGAGAGAGAGAGAGAGAGAGAGAGAGAGAGAGAGAGAGAGAGAGAGAGAGAGAGAGAGGGTACCACAGTGGACAATCATCTTTCACCACCAAGTTCAATGAGCTCTCTTTGTCATTGTCTCTCTCTGGATTAATTTATTCTTATTCTCAGTCATAGGCTCTAGTGTATTATAAGGAATCTAAGGAATTTTCATGATAAGATCAGGTGTCGCTTTGCTTATAGCACAGTGGCATGAGGCACTTTGTCTAGCCCCCTCTACATAATGAAGTATGAATGTGTTGTATCCTAGGAAGAGATAGACCAACAAGCATGTGACCTAGAAGGATGCATGCATATTGTACCCTATTTATTCTATGCTCACACACACACACACACACACACACACACACACACACACACACACACACTCTCTCTCTCTCTCTCTCTCTCTCTCTCTCTCTCTCTCTCTCTCTCTCTCTCTCTCTCTCTCTCTCTCTCTCTCTCTCTCTCTCTCTCTCCCCTCATATATTCCACCATGGCATCTTCTCAATATTGCAAATGCAAGATACTTCCTTGCTCAAGGACAATATTAGTTGTCATTGTTATCATGGTGTGTGTGTGTGTGTGTGTATGTGTGTGTGTGTGAGCACCGATGGTAGGCACGTCATGCTATCTATAGGGCAGTGCATTGATATGGTAGGAAATTCATCTATCATTGCAATAGTCTAACACCCATGCTAGAATAAGATGTGATCTTGCCAACAATCAGCTCCACAATTTGACACCCCATGAATCGAACACCATGAAATTGAATAGCAATTCTTTAAACATGTAGAAAGTGTGTCATAGCTAAGAAAAACACATGTAAAGTGGTTGTTAATGTCTACCATGGTTCGCAATGTGTTCTGAAGAGTGGGTTAATGGTGACGACAAAGGTCTCTAGGTTCCAAAGTGAATTTAGCCTACCACTGTGGACAATCATTGGCTCTCATGTGCTAAAGCTATCTCATATCCCCTAGCCCCACCTACCTGTTGGGGTAAAGGCACCTCCGTCGTGCTGCCCCGTGTATTACTACACTGACAGTACCCGCCACTGCACACTGCAGGTGGCGGGCGCCTCCCACGTCACTTTATTATTTACATTCATTTTAGTGACTAGTAAATAAAGGAAGGCCCGGTCACACATTGTGACTGTTGGAGTTCCCATTTCTTGTCTCTCTCTTTCTTGCTCTTGCTCTCCCACCATAGCTCGCGTGCAAGCTTTCGATCCTTCTCACCTTTCAACTGGTATCAGAGCTTGGCTTCCTCTTGCTTGAGCTCGACTCGGTGCTTCTCTACCTTCGCATCGACTCCCTTCACGCATTGGGTCTCCATCCCGACAGCCATAGCCGATCTCTTGAGCTTCCGACACTCCCCGGCTTCCCGAGCTCCCTCCCGGCATTGTTGGGCTTCTTCAGGGCCTTGCCCTTGAGGTATTGCATCAGAGTTTGAAGGGTTTTACTTCAGTCCCTTCCCATACACCTTCCCTTTTGGTCTATCCTCCCGAGGAAGTACCCTGTCCCACTCCACGACAACCAGTCCACGCGACTTAGCATAAACTAACATCCGCTAATGACTGGAGGTAACACGAACATCAGCATGGGGACCATTCCCCTACAACAAACACCGCATGTCTCACCCCTCCCCTTCTTGTCATATGCGCTTCATAAACCACACTAAAATCCCTTCCATGCAAACAGTTGTCTCCTGTATCAAGGTCTAAACCTTGGTTCGCACCTTGCAGGTTTCCTTTTTTGGCGGAACGCATGGAGAATCATGGAGAGTTGGCTTGCAAAGATGCTCTTCACAGGAGGCGGGAGCATGTGGCATGTGCCCCTCCACCAGAGCGCTATGTGCCCACCATCAAGAGGCACGCCAAGAAGCGGGACCCTAAGCGACATTGCCCAGGGCGAAGGCCGAAGAACCCTCGAGTCAAGAAAGTCGAGACTCGAAACCCGCAACAAGCCGCAGCACTAGTAGTACGCACTCCCAGCTCCCGCTCGGGCCCCAGACGCTCAAAGGCATAAAGGGCAGCCCGGGAAAGAGAAGAATTTAATGAAATATTTAAAGATATTCTGGAGACGGTAGCGGGTCGAGACTACACCATTCATATCCCAGCCGACATGTTCCCTGCTCACCCCCACAGGAGTCCCACACCAGCAGAGCCCCAAACACCCGGCCATCCAGACTCGCCCCGCCTCGTACAAATCGAGTAGCCCATAATGCATAAGGGGCTTATCAAATGATAACTGGCCAGGACTTTTTGTTTTAAATGATTGAGTGTTCCTGACTTCTAAAGTGTTGACATGTTCCTGACTTGTATAAAGTTATCATATCTGCGTTTAATATATGCTACGCCTTTAGCAAAAGGAAAAAACTAATCAAGCGCAGGTGAGAAATATCTAGTCAACACCATAGAATTCAAATAAGTGATGTCTCCTTGCATTGCACTGGTTTATTATAGTTGCGGCATACACAATGCATATGCTCTCATGAAGCGACAAGTGGATGCAGGATAATACAGGTCCCTGTGCGAAAATGCTCAATGCCAATCACCGCAACACCCACAACCCCACAGCGAGCCACGGCAAAGCCACACTGCCGAAAGCACCCTTGCCACTCGCCCACATTGCCACACCCCCGTTCTGGGTCAGGCTCTATAGTTGGCTCACGGCAGTCGTTACCTCAATTGTACCCACATCGCATGTGCCGCAAGGAGGGTTGCAATATCTTAAGTGTATCTCCCCCTTTCGCCAATTGCTTCTCTAACAATGAGGCTAGGGCACCATCATCATTGTACTATTCATTTTTAGAGCCTTCGAAGCTTGACATTTTCCAACCCATTGAAAGGCTGATAGCCTCAACATATTGTAATGGTTGTATTCAGGCAAAAAAAAAAAGAAAAAAAAAGAAAAAAGAGAGAAAAAGAAACAAAAAGAAAGGAAAAGAAAAGGAAAAGAAATGAATGGAAAAATAAGAAGCACCAACAATCACAACACAGCACCTAGGGGTCCTCAAATTAGGTACGTCTCGTGACCTTGGTCGACCGGCTTCGTCCCTAGTCCCCTAGCCCCTTACAATCACCCACAATTGTTCAGGGCACATCAAGGGCAGGACATACCTGGGGAGCTTGTCTTGCCTAGGGTTAGACCTGTCACCCTGACCCACTTGCACAATTTTCTTTTGCACTCTGCCTTAGTACCATTGCAATCAGTGTGATAAGCACCGCACGATTGGCCATGAAAAGTACACTGTACTCATCAAGTAAGTCCAATAGTTTCCACCTACTGAATGTGCGGTGTCCTTGTATCCCATTATGCTACATCGTGCTGTCACAATGCAAAGGATGTCTCATATGCCTTCACGCGTACTCCTCCACATGGACAACTTTGCTTCATCCACGAATTGTTATGAGAAACTAGCCCACGGTCTTCTAACTATGTAATATCTAAGTATGCACGAGCACTCACATAATATTTGCACCGAAGTATATCCACAGTTTGGGTCCTCAAGTGCAGGACAATACTCTCAGCTTGCTTAGAGTCCGACCTATCTCCCAAACTCATCAAATATGTCTTGTGCACGATAAGAAGGCTAGCACTACCCCTTAGGGAGAGATCACACGGGAGGTTTTCAAATTGCAGGAAAAGAAACCTCCAACAAAAGTCCAATCACTCCTTAGCAACACTCAACTTTGAATGCTTGTCCCTTACCATCCGACAAGCCCCCAAAAAATCGTCATGCGCAGAATCCCCAACAAACCAACACTTGTGCTGGCCATCAATGCAATCCCCAACACAGCATAACCCTACCACCAACTCCAACAACCTTCCACCAGCCACCTTGGCCACCAAAGGCCCCCAGGACCTTCTGCCATACCACCACCAACATTCCTCCATGAAAACCACAGGCGTCCTTGTTACCCACGTCTTCGGTGCATGCTCCAGCCTGCTACCTATGACGATGAGTGCCATGGGACTGGCACTCGTCTAGGAGGGGGGTAATGTTAACCCCAACATGAAGAAAGCAAAAGGAAGTGGAAAAGACGTAGGGCAAAGGCGGAAAAAAGGTAGCCCTACTAAGGAAAGAAAAGGAGAAAAGGCCAAAAGCGCAAGGGCAACCTTAAAAGTCCAAGGCAAAGGCAAAAGGGGAAAGGCGCATTTTAAAATAAAAAGGCGCACCCTGAAATCTTGTAAAAGAGCGCCGGGCTCTCACCCGTGCAATTTGTAAATGAAGATGGGTGGTGGAAAGGAAGCTAGGAAGATAGAAGGACAATGGGAAAAAGGGCATGGGCTACGGCCGGCCATGTAAAAAGGGAAAAAGGGGATGACCACCCAAAAGGGATTTAGGGTTTTGTATATAAAGTTGAAAAGTGAATGAGAAGCTCATTCTTGTGTGTGGCCAAAAGTAGCTCTCCTCTTCTTCTTCTTCTTCTTCTTGTTCTTGCTTGCTTGAGCTTGTGCTTGAGAGAGGGAGTGTGAGAGTGTGAGGGAGTGAGTGTGTGAGGGTGAGGGACCGAGGAGGAGAAGCTCTCCATCTTCTCCTCTCTTCTTCTCTTCTCTTCTCTTCTCTTGTCTTGCTCGCGGCAATGGAGCTTGGAGCGTGGAGCTTGAGGATGGAGCTTGCTTGAAGCTTGCACTCGAATCGTGGAGCTATGGGAGTGCGCGGGAGAGGAGGTAACTCGAACGGCATCAAGGTAAGCTCACTACACCCATAGATATGGATGGTGTGTCGGCTATGTGAGAGGTAGCCATTAGTGCTCGGCTTGGAACGCTTGAAACAATAAGCGGTCTGAGGGTCTTGGCGGTTGAGTGAAAGCTCCCACATAAGGTTTAGTGGGCTCTAGATCTTTGTCTTCATCTAATTCGTCTATATATCCATAGACTGCACCTGTGTAGCTTCGTTTTCTTGGAGGCTCAATGTCTTCTGGACTTAGATCAGGGCAGTCTGCTTGGATGTGTCCTAGCTCATTGCAATGGAAGCATTGACGGTAGGGACATCTCCTACGGATGTTCCCTATCTCTCCGCACGTATGGCATCTCTTATCTTGATCTCCAAAGTCATATTTGCTACAATTGCCCAATTTAAGTTATTGGACAATTGGATTCGCTCAGAGTAATGCATCTTGCAAGTCTGTTGAACGCATTGCTTCAAGACGATGGTTCAGAGGAGTGTTCAGGCCATGGCAAAACTTGGATACTTGCTTTGCAATATCCATAGGTGGCGCATATTTTAGTAGGATTACAAACTTTGAGTAGTAAGCTTCCAGGGTTAATTCCACCTGCTTGAGCTTGAAGAATTCATTTATCTTCAAGGTTTGGTAGGTTGGCGGAAGGTATCATCCGTGTACAGCATCTTTCAACTAAGTCCACATAACAGCGGCTTCAAAAATACCTTGATCTTTGCACCATTGCTTCCACCATAACCAAGCCTGGCCAACTAACTTCAATTTTTCAATCATTGCTTGATTCATGGAGGCAGTTTCTGAAGCAGAGAAATAGTCATCCATCGTCTCAATCCATATCTCTGCTTCTGCTGCGATGTCTAACCCTTCTCCATCAAACTCGGGTGCCTTAATTTGCTTGAGAAGAAATTTCTTCTCTTGCATGCCAGCATTCGTGGGTGCAGAAGGTGCCTGACAATCAAGCTATACCACTCAGGTTATTTCTGTTTAGGATATGTCTATGAACCGAACATTAATCAATCATGTATCATCATGAAGTTTTGCTCTGATACCAACTATAACGTGTCCGCTTGACCACTTGTGGGACACGTCTTAGTATCCCATCGGGAGGGGAGTCTAGAAAGCGCCACTTGGCACTCGCAAAGAATGTCATAGGGTTTGCGATCTGGGTCTTCCCGAGTTTGCCCCAAAGCGAAAGTATCCAGCCGTTCCCACTTAGGACTGACCTAAAGTCAGGGTTTTTTTCCTATCAGCCAAGTCTCTAGGAAGTAGCTAGTGTCAAGCTCCAGATGACCCACTTTGAGTAGGAACAACACAGTCGAAGCATATTTATACTGCACTTGGTTCATAAAGAATGGAAAACGAGAGGGATGCACCGCTCAACCTCTCTGCCTGTAAGGCATAGTCCCATTCCGCTCCCCTAAAACAACATAAATTGGGATTCTAACTCTATTGACTCTAGGTTTTCCTTGTCTTGTTATCACGTCTCTTGAGAAAAGTTCCCAGCTAATTGGGACCACCCTTCCATAGGACGGACCCAAGTCACGTCCACTGCACTTTCCTCGATAGCTTTAGTTGTCTAATTAGGTCCTACCACATTTATGTGCGACATTTAAAATCAGCTTCATTAATTAAGCCTTTTAGGGCACAGAGTTTGTTCACGTAATTTACAACACATACACAAAAACAAAACAAGTAGTCCTTTTATCAAACAAGTTCCTTAACTTATCTTTAAGTTAATCTTTGTCTCCTGCCCATACAGGAGAATTATGTATTCCTTCTGTCCAATAGAAATACATGGTCCAAATCTCATGGCACCAAAATTTCCATCCTTTATCTAGAATAGGATCTTCCAACATCCCAGACGTTGGGCTCATGGGGATCTCCAACTCCATTCTAGACAGGCAAGGGGTATCCAGAGCTCCACCTGACCCACAAGTGGTCTAGGAGTGAGATGACATTTTCGTGGTTGGCCTTTTCACCACTCGACCATCGGCCTGTGAATCGAGCAGTGCCCTCTCGAGATAATCCGTGATGTGATCTTGGAGATGATCCACGCGTGCAAAATATCCTTCCTTAATTAATCCAATTAAAATTCAAGCACAATCAAAGCAATTAGCCCTAATATCATATTCTAGAAAAACATTCCTTTATTCCCATGGCAATTTGTCATTACAGACCCCTGCCATGCATTTTCTATCAAAACAAGCCTTGGAATATTTATCCAAATCACAATGCAACAATCTCTTGATTGAAAGAAAAACATTTAGGGTGTTGTTCAATCAACCAACAAAACTAATTGTATTTTTTTCAAACAATACAATAATAGACGCGATAATAATTCCATCGCATATTCGCTCTCCCCCTTGGGGCCAAAGAGTAGAATTTACTTAATATTCCCTCCTTTAGCCTAAGGCATATGCTAAAGGTTCCAATACTATACATGACGTAAGTCCTATCATTCCAATGTAAATTAATCAATTTAGCAAGAGCATTTATGCCTCTTCTCTAAGTGACAATTATCTTTTAGCATTTCCCTACTATGCAACATTTTTTCTTGGCTTTATCTTCCTTTCTCCTAAGGCAAGGAGTCGCATGTCATCGATGTAAAGTTTACATAATCTCTCCCATGTATGTACCGTGTATATTCATTTGCGAACTTTAAATAATATTATCCTTGGTAAAGATTAATCAAAGACTCATCAATGCTCAATACTTTAGTATCCAATATGTTGATTATGCTATGCATGGATTCATCACATAGCAACTAGGTGCAATTTAACTCCCTTCGATACAAGCACTTCACAAACTTCATCTTTGAATATTTGAGATGTGATTTATCCTTTTCAATGGCCTGTTCTAGCACCACAAGGTACGGAGCCTCATGAATCTCTTGTGAGCATTAAAACAAGCATCTATCAATTTGAAAATACATTACTTACGACCGGTACCGCAATTGGATTGACAGTGATGCTTTCGCCCGAAGCTCTATTGCTGGTTGTAGGATTGTCATCTGCACGCAACATTCTTCGCTTGGAGGCCATCATCCGCAAGTAGGCTCAAGAGATTAAGAAGGTGGAATAGATTCGAGATGGGAGAGCGAAAGAGAAGATTGTTAAATCGAGGATCGAGATAGAGGAAAATTGTGCAGCCTCTCAGGGTAACTCTTCTCTCTCTCTCTCTCTCTCAAGCTCTCTCTCACAATCTCTTGGAGGGGTATACTCTCTCTCTCTCCCTCTCCCTTGTAGACTTTCGGGATCTCCTTATGCTCCCTTGTGCCTCCTAATGCCTCATATTTATAATTAATTAGAGAGGAGGGGATAAGTCTGAGAACAAGAGTGGAGGGGCTCTTAGAAGACTCGGTGATCTGATGCTCAGATCATAAATTTGATGGTTGCATTGGCTCCAAAAGGGGGGTAAAACTCCAAGACACTTGCTAGAAAGCTCTTAGTTCACTCCTTCTTTTCTTTGTTCAAAGTGCTGTCTACTACTTGTAGACTGCGATTGCGGCGCGCGCGATTTTGCTAGTCACTTTTCTTTATTTCTCTTTTTATAAAATCTCCAAAACTAACTAAAACATCACTTGGCATTCAAGCACCTATACTATGTGCACCTCCGAGTGTTTGGAATGGATGAAAATGGCAACATGTTTATACACCAATCTATACTCTCACTGAAGAAAACTTGCTCACATTGTATTTGGAAGCAGAAGAAAATTTCCAATGCCATCTATACTATGACCAACAATGCAATGCCAACACTGCCTCTTAGCAAAACTACATTTTATTTTGTCGAGAAAGTACTATCATATAATTTAGTTGGATAGCTTATGCCAAAATTTTGACAAGCCTTTGGTGATCTTGTGTCTCTTAGTTTGTCAAGTAAAAGCACTATTGGCAGAGTTAACACAATATAAATGTACATTTGGATTGCTTGTATAAATTGTCTTGTATCGAATTCGTTGGAGGGAGGGGGAAGGGAGAGGGGGGGAGGGAGGGGAAGGAGCTATCAATCCATTGCAATTAAATTTCTAAAAACATAGAGAGGGGAGGGTAGAGAACTATCAATCCATTGCAAATTGAAGTTCTAAAACATAGAGAAGCCGCACGAGCACTCGCATTGAGATATATATATATATATATATATATATGATTTGAGGAAAGTGTTTGTTACAACACATACAATAATTCGATGTGAGGTATTGTTGTACAATGTGGACTGGTCACATGCATGAGAGAGAGGGAGACAAACACAAAGACTGAGTGAGTGACTAAGATTTACATACATACATACATACATGTGTGTATGTATACACATACATAGGTGTTTATGCAACATAAAGAGAGAGAATGTAGAATGAGAGGGAGAAATTGCATGTACAAAGAGAAACTGAGAGAGAGTAACTCTTGAATCCAAGATGAAGGACATTTGATGATATTCTTTGATATGACTTTGAAAGGATGAGTTGCAATATGGTATCACGGCCTAGAGGCTAGAACCATAACTATGATTGATCTATTTTTTGTGGCCTTTCGAAGAGAGTTTGCCCCTGAAAGGGGAGGTTAGTATTGACTACATATTCTCAATGTAACATGTCAAGAACCTCACAAGAATGTTCAAGGCAATGCTGCCAAGAACCTGAAGGAAGTATTTCATAAGTTGTAGACTTATATTCCCATTCTAACTGTTGCTCAGCTACAATATACTTTGCATGGGCTGGAATTTAACATCTAGTGCAATTGAGCGGTGGTTCTCTTACTAACATTGATATGGCTATTACATGAGCAGAGGAGATAGAGTCGCGATTACAAGTGGCCTGTACCTCTAGCACAAACTGGAATCCAAGTCTAGGTGTCGAAAATACTTTGGCATTGAGAAATAGAGGTCAAGTGACACCCATGAGTACCTCCAATGTAAGAGGAAGCATGATTCGTAATGTGCTCATATTGCCAACTCCTCCTAATAGTGTGACCATGCCTATGGTTAGCCAGATGGCTCTACCAAATGTTGGAAGTCAAAGAACAAATTCTCATGTCAAGTGGTTAGGCCAATGGAACGAAAGTAGATGATCACGGCTATGAATCAAGTGCCTCTAATGTCCTTTGCAAAGTTAAGAATATGATGCATCACTATACCGACATGATCACCAAACAATATAGGCAAATAGCTGTTGATGCCAATTTCCTTAAAAAGTAGCAGAATTTGATAGGGAGTCAACGTTGTGAAGAGGATGACCCCCTCAAGATTTAGCTATAAGTGGTGTGGCAGTCAACATTTCCCTCGAAATTGTCCAAATGTTAAATGTGATATATGTGGCAAGTTTGGCCACTTAGCTAGTACTTGTTGGAGCAAGATTAGCTCTCTCTAGCAAGGAAGTAAATAGCTAGGTCCAATAAACCATCGAGCCCAAGGGAATAATGCCTAGCAAGATGAGGGACCAAAACAAATACTGCAAAGAGGGAAGGCTATTGTGGAGGAGCTACCTATAGTGGCAGCAGAGTCAGCCTTATTGAAGCTATACGTGTCACTGGCACTGAAGCTTCTAATCTACAGGTCATTATAAGAGGTGAAAAGGGTAAAGATGGTGATAAATACAAGGTAAAACTTGTTGAGGAAAATACTAAGCAAGATGATAAGGTGACACAAGTCCTTAATCATGACATGGAAGTGACCTCTAAAAGTCGTTGATAACAAAGCTGACCCAAAGAAATATAAGGAATTTCCAAGGAAGAAGGCAAAAGCCAAGGAAGAGGCACCAAAGCCTGTTCAAAGACCAAAGGAGAGAATGGTTTGGAAATAGAAGAGAGCTATTGCTAACTACCATGAATTTGATTTAGCAAGTTCTCTTTGCGAGGTTAAGCCAGATGTAAATCTCTTGCAATTGATCAAGTTATCCCTAGGACTATGTAAAGATTTTTAGAAGATTCTACACACTGGATATATCATGGAGCCCTTGGGCATAATGTGAGTAGGAGATGATTGGTTTGAGCATGTTGAAAAGCATCGTCAAAGAGTAGTAGCATATCTTGATGGCATATTAGTGGGACATGCTATTGTGAACACAAGACCCTTTATCCCAAATCTCCTCAAAGTGAGAGAGTTCCTTTATCCTCTACAGAGTTAGATATATTAGAGGATCCATCTGCTAGTGAAACATCATCAAGTGACAAATCCAATGAGGGGTCCACTACACAGAGAATATCTATCAGGTAACTTTGAATGAACCGTGAGATAGGATAAGAAATGCGGACGTAATTGATTGGACCTTGGGATGATGAGTGATTCATGGACAATTAAATTAGGGTCTTGGAAGAAAGGGAGGACTATGCATCCTTGATTCAAGAATTCCACGACATCTTTACTTGGAGTTGTGACAAGCTGAGAGGTATTCCTCTCAGTTGGCTATTCATACCATTCCCCTAATGGAAGGTAGACACCATGTGCAACAAAAAGTAAGGCATATGCATTTTTAATTAAAGGATGGGCTATTCAAGGAATCGAAAAATTTACCAAAAGCTAGCTTAATATTTTCAGTATAACACATAGAGTGGTGTTCACTAGTTGTTAAAGGAGAAGAATAATCAAATTCGGCTTTGCATAGGTTTCAGAGAGCTTAATAAGTAGATGGTAATGGATTGCTATCCATTACCATTCATTGATAAGATTTTAGGTCAATTAGCAGGTAAGAAAATATTTTCATTTATGGATTGCTTTACTAGATACAACCAAATGGTGATTGCAAAGCAAGATAAGCTAAAAATAATGTTTATCACTATCTTTGGTACCTTTGTGTATCATGTGATGGACTTTAGGTTATTCAATGCAACAAGTTCTTGGTAACTAACAACTAATAAGACTTTTGGTGACTTCTCCCTAAAGGAGTTAAAAGTTTTAATCAATGATCTAGGGGCATCCACCATAAGGGATAGGCAATTGATCATTTTAAGGAAATGTTTTGAGCATTGCAGACACTTTTGCATTGCTCTTAATCCATGAAAGTGCGTCTTTGGGGTACTTTATGGGTTGTTATTGGGCCATGTGGTTAGTTCAATTGGTATCACAAGCGATTGACCTTGAAAATATAAAGGTCATAGTCATTATGAGCCTGCCATGCACTCCAAAAGAGGCACACAACTTTCTATCACATCAATGGGATATTATCAAATATTTATCAATGCATTGACAAAAATAATATTGCCACTGATGAACCTGTTATCTTTTAACTATCTATTTAATTGGAGTAAATCTTGTCAGGTATCTTTTAGGATGTGAAGCAAGAACTAGCAAAAATGCCAATCTTAAAAGCACCCAAAAGAGATGAGGTTTTCTATATATTTTCAAGAGAAACAATACATAGTATTAACTACTATTTAGCCCAAATTTGGGAAGAGAAATGATATCATCCAATTGCCTTTGCTAGTCATAAATTGGGGATATATGAAATTAATTATACTTATATGGAGAAATTGTGCCTTGGAATGGTTTTTGCGACAAAGAATTTTAGGCACGATATTCTTTATGAGAAGGTGGTATTTTTTACGAAGGCGGGGGGACTTAGACTATTGATGAACAAGTTGCAACCGCTTGACCATTTAGCAAAGTGATTAATCACTTTGCAAGAGTTCGATTATGAGATTAAGAGTAAGCCACTGAAGATGCAGGGCATTGTGGATTGTCTTATGGATTTCAGGGAGCTAAATGAAATTTTGGCTGAAGGAGGTGACATTGAAGGTTTATTTAAGATTGGTACAGCTTCCATCCCTTCCTAGTATGTAGCTATAATGCATCATCTATCTACAGGAGAGGTTGGGGTTGCTCCATCAAAGTTTGAGAAGAGAAAGATTAAGCAACAAAGTATTATGCTTTTCAATTATAGCGGGTGTCTTGTATTGGAAAGGTGTGGATGAGATTTATTGTTGATGTGTAGTACCATATGAGGTACCATTTATTCTTGAGGAATGCCATGATTCAACATGTGGGGGACATTTCACTGGATGGCTTACTTCCCAGAAAGCTCTATGTGCTAGACATTGGTGGCCATCAATTTTCTAGGATTGTTTCAATTATGTTACATGCTGTGATGTTTGCCAAAGGCATGATGCCAAGGTGAATTGTAAGTGGCCACTGAATCCTATTTTAGTTACGTTACCCTTCAAAAAGTGGGGTATCAAAATTTTTGGACCAATATACCCTTCATTGACTATGCAGAAGCATTATATTATTATAGAGATGGACTATTTTTCAAAGTGGTCTGAAGGTCGAGAAACTATGAAGGATAATGCTAAGGAGATGCCCAATTTTATTATGGAGCAAATTATTTGCTATTTTGGTCCACCTAATGAGTTAGTGTCTAATCGAGGGACACACTTTGTGAATAATGTTATAGTAGCCTTAACGGAAGCTTTGAAGATTAAACACAATAAAACTACCCCATATAATCTGCAAACAAATGGTCAAGAGGAGAGTATGAATAAGCACCTTATAGGGATCTTATCCAAGATAGTGTCTGAAAGTAAGCGAGATTGGGATAAGAAATTGTATGTGGCAGTTTTGGGCTTGCAATATGACTTTTAAGAGAGTTACAGGCCACACCCCATTCAAGCTAGTATATGGGGAAGAGTGTGTCTTACCATTGGAAATAGAGATGCCCACTATGCGATTTGCTCTGAATCATTTGTTGGGTGAGGTAGAAGCATTGTAGGAAAGATTTTATTTCTCTTGTGCATCTTGATGAAATTTGATTACAAGCTTTATTACATCAAGAGATAGGGAAGAAGAGAATGAAACTGCTTCACGACCTTTGGGCTAAGAAATATAAATTTATGAAGGATCAATTTTGGTGCTATACTATGATGCTCGTTGTGAGCTATTTCTTAGTAAGCTAGAACCCAAATGGGATGGGCCATACAAAATTGTATGTATAGGAAAGAATGACTCTACAACCCTTTTAGTAGATTTGCAAGGGGTAAAGTTTTAAAATAAGGTAAATTTAATAAGTTGAAGCCTTACTATGTGTAAGAGCTGACATTGGACTTGGTGCTTGTGCATGTCCTTCAAGATTTAGCTTTAACTTGCAGTAGGTACCAAGATAATCCGATGGGAAGAATCATTCCTTATCTTGACCATTAGTACTTAGAGTAGCATTACCACCAAGGTTGAGTGATCCGGTGGAGTAAAGGTTATCAAGTTATTAAGTGGCAAGACAGATCTTTCACATGCGATATTAAGGTCTACTACCACTATTGTCAAAGGATTCTTACAAGTATTCCCATCGAGTTGAGTAAGGAAGGAGGGATTGTACCTATTATACATCCTTTCTCTCGGCTCGACTTTATTATCATAAGTACGAGTGAGCTAACCAGTATGGTATGGCCTATCAATGAAGACTAGGTCTATACTTTTTATTTTGATGGAGATTCTAGAGGTCCCACTAAGCATGCGAGTATTGATGTGGTCATTAAAGATCCTTGACATAGAGTTGTTATGAAAATGGGAGATCTTGGCATTGATTTTACAAATAACATGGCGTAATACAAGGCCTTAATCATGGGAATGAATGCAGCCCGGGACATGGTGGTATTTGTCAATTATTGGTAAAAGGTCACATGTAGTTAATAATCAATCAATTGAATGGGACCTATAGTGTGAGGGATCCTATTATGCGGATGTACCACAGTGTAGCTTTGAATATGATGCATATTTTTGAGCAAGTGATTTGCCAGGTTATTCCTCGACAGTGGAATTGCTTTGCAGATTCCTTGGCCAATTATGCTTTTGTTGAGGATATCTTTTTCAATTGTGGTATTGGGGCACTCTTACAATTGCCTTCTAATATTAGTTCAGGGCTACTTTAGGGATTTCTTGCTGACACACCCTATTTTGGCTGCCACTGGTTAGTACGAATTATAAGTCAAGTGGTAGTTGATCACCTTCCTATTTTGTCATGGATGCATAGGATAGTTTACCATCATATTTGTCGAACACCCCTTGCCATTTATGCAGGGGAGTTAGCCAATAACTTAATGCATTTAGTGTAGGACCGGAGGAGCCCTCAACCTTGGTCGGTCTTATGCTTCAGTAGAGTTATGTCGAGACCAAGGTTTTGTTTTAGTAGTATGTTGCTGAATCGTTGTTTCAAGAATTATTTCATTAGACTAAGAGGGCCAATTATTGTGTAGTGAAGAGCTATATTTCATTAGGCTAAGAGGACCATGTGTGTGTCTAGTGTGGGTGTGGTTAATGGTTTTGTTTCAATGCTATGCTATACATATTTAGCAAAACCTGGGGGAGCCTCTTGTTATGCAAAAGCTTCTTGTGGACAAGTCCAGGTGACATTTTTTCTTTATGAGTACTTTCTTTATATGCTATATGTGTTTATGTACTTGTGGGGGATTTTTCTTTTGTTGGGGACTGAAAATCAAGGTATAAAGTCCTAGGGTTAGGTTAGGTGTGTTTAAGGGAGGTTTGAGTAGTTGTCCAATGTCTCTTGTCAAGACATTGTCAGGCATTCTAAGAACTATTTTAGAAGGTAGTCCTAGTGACCCTATTTTGCTAGCAGCTAGACAACTGTTTCTAGGAGCTTTTGTTAGTAGTGAGGCAGTTAGAGAAGACTGCCAAAATAAAAAGAAGCAAAAATTTTTAATATCCTTGAAATATGAAAATATAGAGGTGTGTAAAAAGGGGTTCTAGTCCCTGAACAAAGGAACAAAAACAAGAATGAGAAAAGGAAAATATAAAAAATCTTAAGAGCAGTTGATCATCACCTTGCGAAGGCCTGCCAGGGGGGCTGATGCCTTGTCCTCCTAGGGGTAGCATCTAGTTTGAAAAATACTAAGGAAGGTTGGAGGAAAAATAAAAGTGAGCACAAAGAAAAGATTTAAGTGTTGCCTTGCGAGGGCTTGGTAGGTTCTTAGGTACTGAGTCAGGATGTGAGGCCTCCATGCCATGTTCTCCTTGGGTCACTATGTTGTGCTCCCTCTTTTTACATCCCTAAGTATGGAAGCTTGAAGAAAAAATATCATAAAATGAAAATATATGTTGACCAAGCTATAGGAGTCCTCACCTAGTAGGAGTTCTTGGTCTAGTTGTCCTAAGTTGGGTAGGTAGTTCAGGCTGCCACTAGGATGACTTCTTTGATGGTTCCTTTTAGCCAGTTTGTGTTGGAATAGTTGGTTAACATCTTGCTCTAGAATTTTGTCAGATTATGTTGGGCCTATCCCTTGTGGATCTTCATGGTTTAATTTAGTGAGAGATGTTCTTATGCTTTGTTGAGTATTTTGTTTTATGGGAGCTTGATGCTCTTTATGGTTGTTGTTTGTATAGATCGGTTTGTGGATTTGACAAGTTGAGTTGTCCTATCCTATGGTCACCAATGAGAGCCTAAATAGTTCCAATGGTATAGATGGCACGATAGCCAAGCTAGTACATGGTTTTTGCCTAAGGCATTCTGCATACAAATGAATGATTCCACACTCAAGGCATCTCAAGTTGACCCTTTCTTGATTGTCTTGCTCTCGTTCAGGGTAGCAAGATGAGACGTGCCTTGGGTGGCCGCAAGTCCAATGGTTCCTAATTTTTTCCTCCTAGGCCTCTACCCTTCGCTAACCTAATGCCATCACTAGTACTAGTCTAAAATCCATCAAAATGGGGTTTCCCTCTTTGTCATTAGAGACATAAGGATTTATGTATGTGTTGTCATCATTCGGCTCCTCTACATAGTGTATCAAATTGTCACTCAATGGATGGGTCACAAAGGGTCTAGGTGGTCTAAGTATGCATGTTGGGTTAATGTCCATCCTAGGGATAGGTGGCTTGGCATCATTAGGCATTGGGAAAGGTAATGGAGCTCCCCTTCTAAAGTGTGGCGGTCTATTTCCCAAGTAGTATGGTTAGCTATGGCTATGGATATGGTAATCTCCTCGATAAATGGCAATGCATATCATCATGGCCAAACCTATCACAGTTGGCACAAGGTTTGGATCTAGGATCCATACACTCGGTCGGGAGCTGGTTCCCTCCACAATGTATGCATTGCAGGTGAGGTCGAGTAGGTCTTCTTATCGTCTCTTAAGGCTTAGCTAGCTCTAGCTTTACATTTGCCAACTCTTGGCTCGAGTCAACACTCTTTCCTTTCTCTTGGTTACTCTAGCTAGATCTCTTGCTAACGATTGTAGCTCTCTTTGAGGTTCTAGATGCTACACTATCTCAGCTTGTGGCCCTTAATCCTCTCTCTTTGAGTAGGTCATCCATATGTATGGCTTCTTTCAAGACCCTAGCTAGTACATCCCTTTGCAAGTTTGAGTTTCTCCCCAAGGCCTTGTAAAGCTCTTTACTCTCAATTCCGCTTATGAGTATGGTAGAGACCACTCGCTTGCTAGTTTGCTCTATGGGGTGACTAGGTTTCTCTTAAAGAGACTTCGCACATGGGTGACATAATCTTGAATATCCTCCTTGTCTTTTTAAGTAACGTTCATTAGTCAAACAATAAGGTGATCTGAGTATCTACCTCAGAGAATCTCTTGATAAAGAGACTCTTGAGATTATTGAAGTTGTTACATTTGGCATTGTCTAGACTAGTGTACCACGTCTATCCTTTATACCCAAGGTAGAGACCAAAATCTTGCGCGTGTTGATTAGGGTCCGTCAGGCCATTTGCCTCATATACCTGCTCCAACTTCTCTATGAAGCTATGTGGATCGTTATCGAGCTGATACTTGTTGAGTTTCTTAGCAACTATAGGTATCTTCATTTGGCTCTTTGAATTTGAAGTGATTCCTAGTCCCATTATCAACAAAGTTACTAGGACCGCTCTGATATGCTATGCAATTGTGTTATCTAAGAGTCACTTTGTGAGAAGCTCACTCAATGTAAAGTCAGCTTCTAGCATTTCTCCCTCTTTGCATTGTTCGTGTCCTATTTCGATTAGCAAGTGCTAAGACACATTGGACCTTTTGCATTTCTATTTCTTATCTTAGCCTTTGAGCTTGATGTTCTTGATTGTAAGTGTCTATGCCTTGCATCGCTTTCCTTGCCAATTTTTGCTCTTCCTCAAGGTCAATTATGATGTCTTTAGCTAGCCTACCATGATGCTTCATCTTGGTTTGCAAGTCATAGCGATTGATCATCTACTAGATATCGACTAGGAAATCTCCCACATTAAGCTCATCAATTTCGTGATTGGTGCTAGGGCCAAACACGTCAGTTGTTTCCTAAGCCACTAAGGTACTGATCATGTTAATCAAGTCATGCAATGTTGATTTCCTAATGGCGCTATTCCTCTTTTTCTCCAAGAGGTTTGGCTTCTTGATTCTTGTGCTTGAAATTTTATGTCTTTTCCTAATGGTGGATTCGTTTAGTTTATGTTATCTTATATGAGCTTGTTATTATTCCAAACAATCCTCTCATTAAAGCAACTACCTTGTGAATAGTGCTCTTGACTATGCATTATTCAAAATCTGGCTTTTAACTTTTCATATGCATTTCAAGTGATTAAATATTGTGATGTGAAAATGCAGCAAATTCAATGTAAGTCTCACTTCTCCCTTTGTTCATTTTGGCCCAATGTGGCTCTAAGGCACAGATTGTGGGTGCCTTCTTGATCTGTTGGTCTGCTTAGGGTCTCTATTGGGCACTGTTAGTGGTTGCAATCACTCTTGGACTACCAAGTGCCAACTCTTTAGGAGAATCTGCTCTTTGTCCTATCTACTTGCATGGGAGCACACTGAGGTGTCCTACGGCTAGGGTTTTGGCCCCTATCTAGGTTTGGTCATATCAGAGAGTAGGTCAAAATTTGTGTTCTATTCATCTGCCCGATTTTGACAGTTTCTTTCCAATTCCTAGAATCAGGCGTCTAATTTTAGATTTTCGATTTTCAAAATTTTACTTCGATTTTGGTGTGGATGACTAATTGGACAGATGGCCTAATGTGATTTTGATTTTGAAAATTGAATATTCTTGTTTAGATCGGACCGTCCGATCCCATCTACGTAAACACACAGCACGACACTAAATCGATGCATTTGATTTTGATTCTCAACCCTAGGGTCTTGCAAACTCTAGGCACAATCTATGCTATATAAATAGTTGAGGTAGCTCACATGTAGGCATCGTATACACTCAAATCGTGCGAATGAATGTGATCTCCACTTCCTTGGTCTCCTGTAGCAACTTGTCAGCTCTCTCTCTCTCTCTCTCTCTCTCTCTCTCTCTCTCTCTCTCTCTCTCTCTCAAACCTTGCAAGTGAAAATGAGCTCTCTCTTCCTTCCTTAGGGTCTTAAACCCCCTTTCCAACACTCCTTCAATGCCTCTTTCTCTTTCTTCCTAGATTCCAACCCCATTTTCCTCTTTTGCACCCTGCTCTGCTGTCACAAGAAAACCCTACTGTGTTTTTCTTTTTCCTTCCCTTATTTTTCCTACCTAAATTTCTACAAATGCCTATAAATCACAAGGAAATACCAATGGTAATCAAATCGACCTATCTAAACTTCAAGAATCCAAAACACTTGCAATGAAGATCAAACACCCTTTCTTCCTACCTATCTATCTCAAGCACTGGTTCAGGGAAAACCCTACCCCAATGCTCAATTCAGGCATGCAAGCACTCAAGGCTCAAATTCATTGGTCCCCACTATAGAACCAAAATGTTGGAGCTTTTGCTTAGCTACTAAGACCCATGGACCGCTTATTACTCAAATATTTTGAGTGGAATGCTAAGGGCTACCTCTCACATAGCCGTGTGCACCCTCTACAACCCTATGAGTGTAGTGAGCTTACCTCTATGCTTGATCGAGTACCCTTCTCTCTTAAACCTTTTGGTAGATCCATGATCTGAGATGCGAGCTCAATCAACATCAAACCTCCACCTTCAAGCTCCATGCTCCATAGCCGCACGAGATAAGAGATGAGAATAAAAAGGGAATTAGAAGAAGAAGAAGAAGAAGAAGAAGAAGAAGAAGAAGAAGAAGAAGAAGAAGAAGAAGAAGAAGAAGAAGAAGAGAGGAGAAGATGGAGAGCTTCTCCACCATGGTCACTTGCCCTCACTCCCTTACTCTCTCACACTCACTCTCTCAAGCACAAGCAAGAACAAGAAGAAGAGAATAAGAAGAGGAGAGCCATTTTTTTCCATGCACCAAGAATGAGCTTCTCTATTCACTTTTTTGGCTTTTATACATGCCCTAATCCCTTTTGGGCACCCATCCCCTTTTTTACATGACCAGCCATCTTGCATAGGTCCTCTTTTCCTATTTACCATGTCCCTTCACCTATGCCCATCTACGCGTTATGAATTGCATAGGAGGGAGCCTGGTGCTCTTTTACAAAAATTTAGGGGTGCTTTTGCATTTTAAAATGTGCATTTTCTCTTTTTAATTTGCCTTGAACATTTAAGTTTGCCCTTGTGCTTTTGGCCTTTTCTCCTCTTATTCCTTCCATCGGGTCACCTTTTTTGTGTTTTTTTAATTTCTTGAATTTTCTTTTGCTTTGTTTTTCTTACATTAATTTGACGGTGATCAAATGGGCTCTTTTCTCCTCCACTCCTTTTTCTTTGCCTTGGCATGGAGGCCATGTTGAAGCACTCTCCTTGCCAGCTCTAATTTCCTTTTGACTTCCTCAAGGGTCTCTTCTTCTCTTGAGTGGGTTACACTTAGCACTATGTTTAAAAATGCTTGTTGTTACTCTAGCATCCCCGTCTCTACTACTTTAGCTTTTCTCTTTGCCATGAGGTGTTCATTCCTTGAATGGGCCAATGGGTAAGCTAAGTCTTTGATTCTATCCACATTCTTGGCTACCCATTATTCCACCTTCTCTTACATCTGCTTCAAACCTTGATTATGGTATGGTCTAGAGTGGTGATTACCTACTCTGGTCTCACCATAATGTATTCATTTATTCTTTTTCTAGGTTCTGGTACTCTACTTGTTCCTTTAAGATTTCATGCTCATGGAGAGCTGCTTGAATTTGGTTATACAACTCTACCAACTTCTTCGTGGCCTCTTCATCTTTTTGTGTTTTTGCTGCATGCATCTCTTTTTTTTACTTCCTCTCTTTGCCTCTTCAACTCCTCATTTTCTAGCTCAAGGCGTCCATTCCTAGGGGGTACACTAGGGTTTACTATATGGTACCACCACGTGAGTGTAAGGGAGGGGGTTTATTTAAGGGAAGGAATGTACATTTTATAAGGTAAGGTCCCATAAACAACCAAGTACAATATCTATGGGCCCCCATTTCCAAAGTGATCAGGTTTACTTTGACTTCAAAATTTTCAGCCAACTGCAAAGAAACCTGTGGGTAAATTTGTGTGCTGATTTCTTCTTTACCATTAGCCACTTGTACTCTAATGGGTTGCTGTAAGTCTGTGGGAACACAATTTAACTTGTCCATAATGGACTTATTGACAAAATTGTGAGTACTGCCACTATCTATCAGGATGAACACTGGCTTTCCACATATACTTCCCTTCATACGAAGTGTATTAGGGCTCTTAGATCCCGTCCAAGCATCCATAGAGATAGAACAATTAGTGGCAGCAAGCGACTCATCACAAGATCCACCAGGATCAAACGGAACATCTCCGCCTGGATCAAAAGGAAACGAGTCGGCTGGATCATAAAAGTACTCCTGTCCAACATCATCCTCAAAATCTTCATTTTCAGCATTGATTGCCACTGCATTAGCTTCATCTATGTCATCTTCAAAGTCCTCAAAAACTAGCATTCTCTGAAGCTTTGGCTTGACATTTTTGTATACACACTTTGAAGCATGATCAGGAGTATACGTTTCTCCACACTTGAAGCATAAGCCCTTGTCCTTCCTTTCCTTGTAAAGATCCATGGGAATAGATTTGGGATTTGTATTAGCTGAAGTGGACTTAGGCTTGTTGTCACCCTGCTTAAATTCAACCTTTGGACTATTTGCTGTCCTGAAATTATTTTGAGACCTAGAAGCATTGAATGGAGGATAAGTTGGTACCTGTAAGCTCCCACTAGGCATATGATTGCTTCCATAAATGTTACCAACTTGTCCCTGGTTTAAAACAGTCCTTGGCTGTCCATAACTTGGCTGAAATGAAGACTCTTTCCTATACTTTCTTCCATAGCGCTCCGCAAGCTCAATAGCCTTGAAAAGTGAAGTAGGATTTTGCGCCATAACATCAACTGACAAAGATGGCTCTAAACCATACATAAACTTGTGAAGCTTGGCCTCATCACTGATGCTTTCCACATACATGGTCAAGTTGAGGAATTGGTTTGTATACTCTCTTACACTTAGGCCCCTTTGTTCCAAACCATACCATCTCTGTGCTAGCTTCTCTTTTTCAAGAGGCGAAACAAAGACTTCAGCCATAAGTACCTTGAAAGCTTCCCAATTCTCAATAAGTACATTCTCTTTCTTGATATACCTCCACCAAGTATGGGCAAATCCTTCTAGATGCAAGGAAGCAAAGTGAATCTTCATATCATCAGTTTTAGGGTATATATCAAAGTAAGACTCCATTTTAGATGTCCATTCCTCTAATTCTGATGGTGAAGATGACTGGCCATTAAATTTGGATAAAATAATTTTGTCCTTGAATTCTCTTTCATGAAAGGGTTGCTGTCCCAAAATTGGATGATCAGGATTTCCAAGTACAGAACCTCCAAATTGAGACTGAAATCTTCCAACAGGTGGCTAAGAATTACCATATAATCTTCCTGTTGGTAAAGTACCCCTGGAATTTTGAGTATTCAGTCCAAAAGCTTGAGTATTGGCCCCATTCAAATTGCCCAAATAGTCATCATGCCTTTGTGAAGCTTCTCCTACTTTATACTGACTATTTGGAATGCCTCTTCTTCCAATGATCCCATTTCCATGACCATTTTGGTTAGATGGCTGAAGTGGGACTGAAGGGCCACTGTTTGAACAAGCCTTCTCATTAACTTCTTTTGATGTCATTTGCAATTGTATGAGTTTAGTGATTTGTGCCATGAGTTGGTCGTTGGATTCTACCAACTTATCAATAGAAGCCTTGGTCTGATCAGTAGATTGAACCATCTGCTCCATTCTTGACAAGATGGCCTCATATCGTTCCCTATGTCTTTGTTCATAGGCACACAAAGTATCAGTAAGTATATTGATTTGTCCTTGTTGTTGAAGCTCTTCAGGGTTCTCTTGAAGTGTGCTATCCATCATGGAATCCCTGATTTGCTGAGCATAATCCTCCTGGACCTTATTTTTGCCTTTATGTCCTGCCATATTAGTGCAGTCCTGCAGTACCCCCTGTCAGTAAAACGGCTATAACTTTGGCTAGGAAGCTCCGATTTCAGAACTTTTTTGTGTGAATTGAAGCTAACAATGCCCTCTTCAATATGAGCTATAGCACGCTATAACAGGTTTAGGACAGAAAATTCTGTAGCTGAATTTCAGAGTCTGAACTGTCCAGTCCTGCACCCTGTCTAGACCTGTAAGTGCCCTGTTTTGACCCTGTAATGCAAGATAGTAACCCCAAATGGCTACCAAACCCTACAAAGGGGTATATAGGACCTGTGGGTACCCTGTAGTACCTGCACCTGTGCTTCAGCAATGAATGGTGTACCTGTAACCACTTATAAATACCTTGTAAGTGACCTGTAAATTCCTTGTTTTACCCTGTTTTGGTCCTGTAGGTACTTGAGTCCTTGGAAAGTCTTCAATCTTCAATCCTCCACTCGATGTACCTGTGTGAGGGATAAAACGGCATGACAGGCTCCCTACACGGGCTCCGAATCACCAGGAGGTGGGCAAAGTCCCCCCCGGGTCGATTGGTTGCACCCCTTTGGGATCTTCGATAGTGAGGGAGGGTCACCTCTCTTTTGTCCCACTATCTCCCCCGGCATCCACCTTTTTCCTCAGTGGGAATATCAACATGGTAGAGGCTAGTGTGCTAAGCAATCAGCATGATATGCAATTCAGAAATATTCATTCAGCCTTTCATGAGATGCAATTGATTGAGATAATAAAAATTGGGATAGGAGAAGGGTCTTACCGCTGCAATTCAGTGACTCACTGATTGCTAGTACTTACCCTTTTACAATATTTCAATTTGGGCAAAAGAAATTCAGCCAATCAATTGGATTAGAGTAAACAAAGGCATCAATCAATGTATTCAGTCAATAGGATTCAAGTGTTATACTGAAATTTCAGATTGAAGCCTCTAATTCACTGATTGGAACTAATATGCATTAAGCAAGCATTGCATTCATGAATAGATGGATTCAAGCAAAGGTTGGCTGAGAATTTAATGAATAATGTTCAATTCTTTAATCTCTCAATCAAATGGATTAAGCTCAGCAATTGGATTAATGAGAGAGATTAAGAATTGAAGAGAAGTACCTTGACATGGCTGAAGATGACTTGATCAATTCTCAAATGCTTGATAGAGCCCCCGGTTATCCAATGTTGGTAAAATAATCCATAAGGCTTGCTTATCCGGTGCTTGAGACCAATCTTGAAGCTTCAAATGCTTGAAATTGAAGCATTAAACCCGTTTCCCCCAAATTTTTGCTCCATAGAAGCTCTTGATCTTCAATCTTTAACCATTCCGTGCTTAATCCTTGCAATTTGTAGAAGAATCCTTGCTGAGATGATTCCACGGGCCAAAAGGATGAAGAATCTTCAAGAAATTGTTAATAAATGAAAGCTTGGGCTGAAGCTTTCATGGCTGCCCATGGACTGTTCATGTAGGGTTTCAAGAGAGTGAAAAGCTGAGAAATATAGCTCTATTTTGGAGTAAACACACCAGGACCTTGAAGGAATCACTGCAAGGATGAATTAGAAGCACCATAGCTGAAGATTAGCTGAGAAATGATGGAGAACAGGGCTGGAAAAATCAGCGCAAATTTTGGGCTGCTGTCCAGGCCACATGGCAGCTTCAATAGGGCATGAAATGGTGCTCTACTTGTTGTATTTGATGTCTAGAGTGCCATTATGCAGGCCATTGTTGATGGAGAGCAAGGATCAGTGAGAAAAGAAGAGATCTCAGCCAGCAAACTCCATGAAAGCTTGGGTAGAGCTTGAAGAAAGAGGAAAGGAAGACCTCTTTTGAAAAGTAACTGTAGTTTAGTCTCTAACTAAGCCCAGTTAACCATCCTTTACCCTAGTTACCTCCATTTTTGCATGAAATTTGATGACGTCCAGCCATTTAAGCCTTTACCTGCCATATCTAACCTTGGATATCTCCAGATGTAGTCTCTTGCTAACTGTAGGTGTCCTGCAGCACTCCACTAGTCACTGTCTTGTACCATTTTTGTCTGAAGTTGATTTTGAAATAGGAAAATGGGACTGAAAATGGAAGAAAATAATGGATCAAAGACTCAAGTTCTGATACCACTTGTCAGAGAGAGAACTAGGGAGAGAGAAAGAGGAGAGAGAAGACTGCAGGGGAGAGAGAAAGACTGCAGAAAGAGAGAGAATAAGAGTGACGAGGAGAGAGAAAGACTAGATTTAGAGAGAGAAAGACAAGAAAGAAGGGGAAGCCATAGAAGCTGTGAGCAAGAAGGGAGAGAAAGTCTGTAATTGTATTAATGTGTCAAAAAGATGTGAAAATTTACATCTTCTCTTCTTTTATACCAATGTCAGTGTGACATGGCATAATATCAACATTATTAACACTTATTTGCTATTCCTAGCTTCTTACATTGAGCAAGAGCTTGAAGAAGAAGAGGAAAGAGCTCTCTTACAAACGATAGTGAATACTTTAGCCTTCTCTAACTTTGATAACCCTTCTTTACACCGAAGTACCTCTAGAATGGTTGAAACTTGATCACAACCTGATATTTTGGCCAAAATTTGTTGGAGAAATCTCTCTTAGATCCTTGTTAGAACTCCAAGATTAGCCTTTGCTTCATGTAGAAATCCTGCAAGTACTTGCCATGTGGCTTATGTACTTATTGCCTTAGATTTAATGGTGGAAAATAGGGAAAGTATATATAGAAATTGAGAGAATCAAATGGATCAAAAGCCTATGCTTTGATACCACCTGTAAAGGTGAGCCAAGAGAGAGAAAAATGAGAGAGATAACTATAGAAGAGAGAGAAGATGAGTGTAGAGAAGAGAGAAAATCTAGTCGAGGAGAGAGATAGATTGGAAATAGAGAGAGAAGGAAGCCACGGAAGCCGAGAGAAAGGAGATGTAAGATGAAGAGACTTTTGTATTAAGTAAATAGTGAAACATAAAAGTCTCTTACACCTCATATACAATGTAGCTAGTATTTCCCCACATTATTATTTCTAATCTCTTATACTACTAGTTAGAACAGCTAATAATTTAAGCAATTGAATGTACTCTAATATTGATTAGTTCTAAATAAATTAATTTAATTACAACTCCCTAATTGATTATCTAACAACTTGTTAGAACAACTAATGATTTAACTAATTGAATATAGTCTAATATAATAAACTCATTCACCTAATTGAATTAATAAAATCTAGTAGAATTAACAAACTTGATTGAATTAATTCATTCAATTAATCAATCATTGGTTAGTTTTAATTAATCTAATATTACTAGCTATAATTGAATTAATCGTATTAATACTAATTGAATAATCAAATTAAGGCTAACTAACTAATCAAATAATAATTGAATTAACTAATTACTATTAAAGTTAACTAACTATAAAAACATCACAATTATTAATTACTACTAAATTTAACTAACTACTAAACTACTACAAATTGACTAGCTTTATTGTATTAATTTTAATCAAATTCTTAAACTAACGACTTAAAACTAATACTTAACTAATCCCTATAACTAACACTAACAGCCACAAATGCATACTAATTAATGGTATTATTTCTATACACCTAAATTAATGATGCATACCTTAACTAAGTAATACATAGCCCACAAGCCACAATAAGATACTAATTAATAATACTAACTAATAAGGAAGGTAAACATTAAATTAACTAAGTAATTCATTAGGATAAATGAATTAGTTAGGGTATTCATAAGGAATTAAACTAGCTACCTAGTAATTAAGTAACTAATAAGGAACTATATCTAACTATTGATTTGATTAACTATATTGTAGTTGAACTGACTATTGATTATAATTAATATTTGATTCAACCATATTGATAAGAAATTAAATTAGCTATCTAGTGATTAGCTAACTAATAAGGAACTATGGTTAACTATTGATTCAATTAACTATATTGATTAATTGTAGTGAAATTTTGGATTGTATATTGATTATAATTGATATTATAATTAATTCAACTATATTAATAAGGAATTAAATTAGCTACATAGTACTGAATCAACTAATAAGAAGAACTATGACTAACTATTGATTCAATTAACTATATTCATTCAACTAACCACAATATTAAAAAAATGATAATATTAAAGATTAAATGACACTACAATTGACAATCAAACAATGGATGAGATTAAATGACATCACAATTAACTATGTGATTAAAATGACTGATTCAATTAAAGATTAAATGACACTAGAATTGACTATTTGATTAAATGACGGACAAGATTAAACAACACTACAATTGACTCGATTATTCAATTAAATGACAATGACACTACTATTTGTTTAAAGTGTGGAAGCAACACTAAGCAAAAACCTACCCATCTCATTAAAAAACAAAAGTATTTAATAATATAAATGAAAAAAATTAATATGAAAATATTAAAAAAGTGGAAAAATATAAAGTAAATATGATCTTAAGCTACACATGTAATAATTAAGTACTAACTTTAATTGAATAATTGAATGAACCAAATAAATACTAATAGAATTAATTAAGTAGTAACTAATTAATTCAGTTTGAGGATTAAATGAATAATAAATCATTAAATGAATTAATTCAATGAACTAAGACATTGTTTTATCAATAAATTGAATCAAATTATTGAATAATACACTAAGTATTACACTTAGCTCATATACTTAGTAATACCTTAACTAAGTAATAGTAGTTACACCAAGTAAGTGCACTTACTTAATACCCTTGGTAACATTTCATTTACATAATTGTAGTTACAAAAATAAGGCTACTATAATTAACTAAAGTAATTAATTGTAATTGAGCTACTATACATTAATAAAGTCAAATTGAATTGTGTAACAAATCAAATCAAATCATTGAATAATACACAAAGGAATATACTTAGTTAACATACTTAGCAATACTCAAACTATGTAGTAGGAGTTACATAGAGACTACTATAATTAATTGAAGGAACTACTATAATTGATATAATTAATTGAACTCACTATAATATATATAATTAATTGAACTAATAATCCATAGGTAACTATAAATAATGTGACTAAAATTGATTGTAATCACTAATCAAATTAACTATAATTGATAATCTAACCAAAAATAAATCAACTCATTAATAGGTAATCTAACCATAATTAGATAATCAACATAATTAATAGCTAATCAATACTCAATTGGACTCAATTGATAAAAATTTTATGAAGATTGATAATGGACAAGACAGGATGGAGAGTGCAACAACAAAAGTCGGGGACGATAGGGAGCTGAGTGGTGTTCAAAAGAGTAGCATTGATTTTTTTTCTTTTTTAAAAAAATTAAATTAAATAAAGCATGTTGGAGTTTTATCATTTTCAATGTTTTTTCTTTTTAAAAATGAAAAATTATGAAATAAATTTAAAAAATAAGGAAAATATACAATTAAGAATACTCACAATAGTTGCACGTGTAAAAATAAATAAACCACTTTATTGTGTGGGCTTGGGGGGTTTAATGGTCCTAATAGATTGGCACAAATTGGTCGGTCAACCAACCATATCAACTTCATAATCTATATGTACCACAACCTCAGAAGGTAGGTTTGCAACAATAGTTAGAAAGAGTAACTAATATGTCCTCTAAGTGAAGTGCTAGGGTGATGTTCATGAAATCTCTCTGGTCTTGTTTCATCCATGACATCAACTAATCAATCTATCCCAATAGCTTATTCAAGGATCGAACTCACAAGACCTATGAGACATGGATGGAATGTGATTTATGTCACATGGGATGCATTGAAAGTAACTCATAATAGGAATGTGATCTTTGTCACATGGGATGGATTTAAAGTTTATTTAATAATGCAATAGAATATATAAGAGTGAAAGTAATTATAGACCTTCCTCAAGTAAGGGCATTGGCCAGCTTAAGTAGGAACTTCAAAACATAGAATCTGAAAGACTAGAACTAGGATTGTCTATACATAGACCTTTTTCATATAGACCAAAGCCACCTCAAAAGTGTGCTCTTCTTCATGCATCTTAGAGAGAAGACAAAATGGTTTCTTTGAGGGAACACCAATCACCAACCAGCTACTACTTCCAATTGGTCACCCTCTCGAACACTCTTTCATTCCTTTCTCTCCATATCCATGCCATTGTCACTCCTCTCAACAAATTCCAAAGCTTCAACAAGGACACATGATTTAAGCTCATTGCATCTCCAAACAAAATGACCTTATGTGTCATATTAGAGTCAAAACCAACTACATGTGTCCACTCTTTAGCTTGTTCTAGATTTATTTAGTCTATCTACAATCCCATAACAAATGACATGTATTCTCTAGTTCTCTTTTGCATAGAACAAAAATAGGAGACTTCTTGAAGATCTTAGATTGTCTCTCTCTTGTAGCAGGCTTATTAGCTGGAACTTTGCAAAGCAACAAGTTTATTCTAGTTGAAGGGGTAGCTACCCACACTCCTCATAACTCTCCTCTTCCAGGTTCTTAGCTTGGTCTTTGGAAATTTCTTCTTCCATGTCATGGAAACTTTACTAATAAAACTCTGCTCCTTTTGGACTAAATCCTTCTCTTTCGTGCAGATGGCCAAAGGCTTCCCCATGTGAGATACTCACAATCACCATAGTTGGCCACATTCTGCATGCAACATCTTTATGGACTTAAAGTCTTCACAAAACTTGGAAGAGGACAAGCAAATAATAAAGGCTACAAGTGTGTGTCAAAAGCCCAACTATTTTAAGAGTATGCTCATGGAGGCATGGGGATAGTTCATGGATTAGAAAGGATCCTTGTGGATTCACGAGACTTATAAGTTGAGGTGATCTATCAGATAGATTGTCTAAGAGATTCATAGCATAACCCATTTTATTCATACAAAAATATCATTTGTTTTATTCATGAGAAGAATTCACTATCTTTATGCAAATAATCCTCATGTAGCCAAAGGGATTCCATATAAAAGAGGAGCACCCTTAGCCTTGTGTGCATCGAGAATAATCAAATATCTATGGAACCAAAGGCTGACATAGATATATCAAGAATCCAAGACCACGTAGCTTGATCATCACACACTTACCAGGCAACGTTCTAGCCTACTTCATTGAGGAACCATATGATAAGGAGACATACACAAAGCTTTACATCTCTTATGATGAGGAAGGGAATGCAAACATGCCATACATATTCATCATTTGCATTGAAATAAGCATCCTCTAGTAAGGAAAGTGTACCTTCTATGCCAATGAGCTTATTCAAATTCGAGACCTAGACAAGGATTATGGATCTATCCCCTTAAATATCATGATAAAATCATAAACCAAGAGTTAGGACTTTTTCAAGTTCCTAGCTTTTTAAGAAAACAAACAATTACTTTCCTAAGACATGTCTTATCTCCTTAAACACAAAATTAGGGTTACTAATTCAAATATTCTAACACCACCCCTAAACGGTAAAGTTGTTCCTTAGTCTTAGTATGCAAACTTATGACTTTCATAATATAGTTAAGGGCAATTCTATTGTGGGAAAAGAGTTCAATGTAAAGACAAATTTCTCAACTCAGTTAAACTTACCTACAAAATCTAGGCCATTATTTTGAGCACTACATTAAGATCTTATAGCATGAGTAATCCTAGTGTTGTCAACTTTGAATAATTATTTGAAGATGAGCTATAATTATTTTAATTTTTTAATTTTAAATATAAATATCAGGACCTAAAATGGGCCCCCACACTTGCTCTAAGGCACTAGCTGGGGGGCCTCTACTACTCACCTAAAACCACCCCACATGGCCTCACGGCCAGGAGCATCTAAGAACTTTGCATTTGTACGATTTTGTAGTCCAACAAATAATTCTTTCCCCACTCCTCAAAGGGAGTCCCGAAACATGTTGGTGTTATATACCACGTAGGCACACACAAAGGGAGCACCCCTCGATTGATCATCGGGACTCCACTACGGCTCTCTTACACCTCGAGGATTGGCCCCAAGATGCACCATGAATATAGAACACATTCAAAACATACTCCACTCTTTTGATGAATTGATCCAGGAGATAATGAATAAACCTCACTAAATAACCCCCCAAGGAATCAAATATCTAGCCCTATGGCTTAGGATACCTCACACTCTCAACATAGGTCATCACTCATACAAATAGGTGCTATGCATCTAGAATATGATATCATATGGTTTGTGTGAATGCAATTGTGTATGGCCATCATGCTCAGATAAATTTATTCATTAAAAATTAGCAACGTGAAAGTGCAAAGACAATTCTTTTCGTGCCTTTCTTCTAGTATGATAGTGCTTCGTTGCTTAGGGCTAGTACCAAGCTTTCTCGTGCTCCTAGACCCTTTTAATTTTAGACGACAATGATCCCTATATGATATGCATCACGAAACATCAAGATTCTACGTTCTGTATCCCTCAACAACCCCCTACTCCCTATCGGTTAAGATTTTGCATGCGTTGATAAGTTTAAGGCATGGTTTTTTATGTATTTTTCTTTTTCCAAAGCGATAAAAACTCACTCTAACAAAGAGATAGGGCTGAACTGAGGCTAAACCTCATGCTTCAACTCTATCATACGTTCACAAACATAAATCTTATTTTTTTAATGTTAAAAAACCTATTTTTTTCTTTTTTTTCTTATTTTTTCCCTATTTTTCTTTTTTTATTTTTATATAAAATTACTAATAAAACTTATTTTCTAGTTTTTTGATTGATTGATCTTATAAAATTTGATTTTCATAGCATGTTTCAACCCATAGGAGGAACAAATGTACACCAAAAACCTAAAAACTGTATATTTTTCCTTAAACCGTTTAATCTCGGGTTTTGCGTGTTTAGCATAAAATTATTATACAATTAATTTTTCGTGATTCCTTCAACATGACTAATCAATAAAATTATGGGCAATCAAATGCAAGCATTTCTTATCATTTCAAATAACAATTGATCATAAAACAATGAAATTTACGTTTTTCTCATTAAACCGCTCATTATAATGTATGTATTTCGAACTTGGAGGCCCGCTAATGCTCTCTCACTGTTGTTAATTATCCATCCAACCTCAATTCACATCCCCTTTTACTCACGCATCTTTTCATGACAAAAAACGTCCATCTCAACCCACCCCCCTCTCTTTTACATTGATCCATGAGAACAAATCACAAGAGGAGAGAAAAGAGAGGAGAGAGAAAGACTAAAATCATATCTTTTTACTCAGTGCATTATTTTTTATCATTTCTATGGGGATAGATGGCGAAGAATTCGAGGACCTACCCTAAGGATTTCCGTGATGATCAACTATAGAAAAATTATTTAAAAACGCCAAATTTGAGGCACAAAAAAAAAACGGTCCCCCCCCCCCCCCCCCTTCCCCCACATTTCATGAAAATGTGTCTCTTCAAATCGTAAGGTTAAGTTAAGCTTAAGCTTTATTTTTTTTAAAACTTCACTTTTTCTTGTTCACACTTTGGCCTAAGTGATTTTTTTTCACTTTCGGAGGGGCAAACAAGCTCGGATTTGAGATTTGTCTAGATGGCTAGCTTCGTGACATCAATATCTATAAACTTGGTCACTGTCACACACTTTCTTGCTCTTGGATCACATAGCTACTTCATAACACAAAACCTTGCGGGGATTAAATGGGGGGCCGAATGGACTCCGATCGACGAACCGAGACTTGAGTTGGGTTCCTAGCATTGAATTCCATCTAGGAAAACTCCAACTAATCAATCCGCAACCGTTACATTTTGCATGAAAATTTGGTCTTTTACGACCTCCTAGACTTTTTTCCGCTGCAAAAAATGGTCTCTAAAACCTGCTCTCATTGGCAACCATGAGATAGGGTGACTCAGCCCATCGAATCCCATGAATAGATATGCACAGACAATAAACATTAAAAACATCAAGCTGCCACAAAAAATATACTCAACAAAGCATAAGTACAACTCTCATCCTACCCCCTAACAAAATCAAGACGTAAAGATCCACAAGGGATAGACCTAGCATAATCTGATAGAAATCTAGAGCGAGTTGTTATCCAACTACTCCAACATGGACTAGCTAGAAAGAACCATCAAAGAGGTCATCCTAGTGGTGGCCTGAACTACTTACTTAACTTAATACAACTAGACCGGGACCTCCTACTAGGCAAGGACTCCTATAGCTTGGTCATCAATTATTTCCTTTTAACACATTTTTCATTTTAAGTCTCCATACTCGGGCATGTAAAAAGGAGGGAACTGAGTGTAGAGTGACCCAAGGAGAACAGGGCATCGGCCCCAGGTCTTAACTGGGCACCCAAGAATCTACCAAGCTCTCGCAAGGAGGCAACACTTAATCTTTTTTTCCACTCACTTTTATTTTCGCTTCAACCTTCATTAGTTCTTTTTATAGCTAGCTGCTACCCCTAGGAAGACAAGGCATCAACCTCAAGTCTGTGTCTCCATAGGAACCTACCACGTTCTCCGCAAGGCAATAATCAACTACTCTTGAGATTTCTCTTTCTTTTATTTTCTAATTTAAGGGGTTAGAACCCCTTTTTACATACCTCTATATTGTTTTATTTTTAGATTTCCCTCTTTTTTATACTTCGGCAAGCTTCTCTAACTGCCTCACTCTAGTAGGGTCTCATAGAACAGCTACCTAGTAGGCTAGTAAAACATGGTCACTATGACTGCCTTCTAAAATAGGTCTTTCAATGTGCCTGACAATGTCTATAGAAGGTAGATAACTACTCAAATCTCCCCCAGATATACCTAACCTAACCCTAGGACTTCATGCCTTGATTGCTAGTCCCTAAAAATAAAATAAACCCCCACATACGCATATAATATTGTCAATTTAAGAAAAAAACTCGAAAATGTGATGACACCACCTGGAATGGCCACAAGAAGCTCCCGCACAGCAACGGCTCCCTCCAGGCACTTCATCAAACCTATCTGATGCAATCACTAAAAAAACCATTAAACATACCCCCACCAAATAGACACATGGCCCTCTTGGCCTAAAGGAATACAATAGCTCACAATCAATAGACTGGCCCTCTTGGCCTTATGAGTAAATCCACTTCAATACCATTCAGCAACATACTGCTAAAACAAACCCTTGGTCCTAACATAACTCTATGATGGCACAAAACCAACCAAGAATAATGGTTTCTTTGGCCCTACACTAAGTGCATCATGTTATTAGATAATCCCCCTGCAAAAATAGCAAGGGGTGTCTAGTGAATATGACGATACACAATCTGATACATTCATGACAAAATAGGAAGGTGCTCAATTGCTACATGACTTATAACCCAAACTAACCATCGGCGGCCAAAATAGGACATGTCAACAAGAAGACCCCAAAGTAGTCTAGGGCCAATGTTAGAAGGTAATTGTAAGAGCTCCCCTAGACCACAATTGAAAAAGACATCTTCAACAAAAGCATAATTGGCCAGGGAATCCACAAAGCAATTCCACTGTTGAGAGACTAACTAACAAGTCATCGTCTCAAAAATATGCAACATATCCAAGGTTGCATGATGGTACATCCGCATGATGGGATCCTGCACACTGTAAGTCCCATTCAGCTGATTGATTACTAACTGCGAGTTACCTTTAATAAATAATCGACAATTACCACCATCACATTCGGCTACATTCAACCCCATAATCAAGGCCTTGTATTTTGCCATATTATTAGTAAAAGAAGATCCTAAATAGACTCCCATCTTTAGAATAACCCTTCGTCGAGGATCTTTAATGACCACACCAACACTCACATGTTTAGCGAGCCCTCTAGAAGCTCCGTCAAAATACAAAGTATAGACTCCGTCTTCAGTGATAGGCCATGCCATATTAGTCAGCTAACTCGTACTTGTGAAAACCAAAATCAAGCTAAGAGAGAGGATGTATAATAGGTACAATCCCTCCTTCCTTGCTAAAATCGACAAGAACACTAGTCAAAATTTATTGACAATGGTGGCAATAGACCTTAATCTCCCATGTGAAAGATCCATCTTACCACTCAATAACCTAATAACCTTTACTCCACCAGATCACTTGACCTTGGTGGTAATGGTGCTCTAGGTACAGATGCTCAAGACAGCAAATGATTCATCCCATCCAATCGTCTTGGTACCTACTACACGTTAAATTTGAATCAGGAAGGACTTGCATAGGCACCAAGCCTAAAGCCAACCCTTTCACATATTAAGGCTTTAGCTTATTGAAGTTAACTTTAGTATTAAACTCTATCCTCTGCAAATTTGCTAAAAGGGCTATAGAGCCATTCTGTCCTACACATACAATTTTGTACATCCCATCCCATTTGGGTTCCAACTTACTTGGAAATAGCTCACGACAAGCATCATAATACAGCACCGATAGACCCTTCACAAATTTATATCTCTTAGCCTAAAGATCATGAATGGCTTTCATTCTCTTATTCCCTATTTCTTGATGTAGTAAAGCCTACAACCAAATCTCATCAAGATGTGCAAGAGAAGTATATCTTTCCTATAATGCCTTTGCCTCTCCCATGAATGGTTGAGAGAAAAATGCACAATGGGAAGCTCTATTTCCAATGGCAAAACACACTCTTGCCCATACACTAGCTTCAATGGGGTGTGGCATGTGGCTCTCTTGAATGTCGTGTTGTAAGCCCACACTACCACATACAATTTCTTATCCTAATCACGCTTGCTTTCTGATACTATCTTGGATAAGATTCCCACCAGTTTTTTGTTTGTGCTCTCAACTTAGCCATTAGCTTAAGGATTATACGGGATAGTTTCATTGTGCTTAATCTTCAAAGCTTCCATCAAGGCTACTATAACCTTATTCAAGAAGTGTGTCCCTTGATCAGACACTATCTCCTTCTATGGACCAAAATGGCAAACAATTTGCTCCATGATGAAACTAGTCATTTCCTTAGCATTATCCTTCATCGTTGCTCAAGCTTTAGACCGCTTTGTAAAGTAGTTTGTCACTACAATAATATACCACTTCCGCATAGTCAATGAAGAGTATATTGGCCTTACAAAATCGGTACCCCACTTCTCAAAGGGTAACATAACTAGAATAGGGTTTAGAGGTCGCTTACGATTTTCCCTCGCATCATGTCTTGACAAACATCACATCACTTAACATAACTAAAAGCATCTTGAAATTTTGATGGCCACCAATAGCCAACACGTAGAGCTTTTTGGGTGGTAAGCCAGCTAGCAAAATGTCCCCGACAAGCTGCATCATAGCACTCCTCAAAAATGAAGGGTACCTCATCATGTACTACACGTCAACGATAAATATCATCTACTCCTTTCCAATACAGGACACCCGCTATAACTAAAAAAGTGTAGGGCATGTTGCTTAATCTTTTTCTTTTTCGACTTTGATAAAGTAGCCCCAAATCCTCCTATAGATAGATAATGTGTTATAGCTGCATATCAAGAAAAGGGATGGAATCTGTATCAATATTGAATAGACCTTCAATGTCACTTCCTTCAACCAGAATTTTCTTTGGCTCCCCAAAATCCATAAGACATTCCACAATACCTTATTGCTTTGGTGGCTTACTCCTAATCTCATCATTAAACTCCTACAAAGTGATTAACCACTTTTCTAAACGGTCATGCGGCTACAACTTATTCATCAATAGTCTAAGTCCCTCTGTCTTTGTAAAGAATACTGCCTTCTCATAGAGAATATAATGCCTAAATTTCTTTGTGGGGTGAAAACCATTCAAAGGCACAATTTCTCCATATAAGTATAATTGACTTCAGATATCCCCAATTTCCTACTAGCAAAGGCAATTGGATGATACCATTTTTCTTCCCAAATTTGGGCTAAACCACAGAGTTGATACTATGCATTGTGGTAGCTAAAAATATATAGAGAACTTCACCTCTTCTAGGTGCTTTTAGAATTGGCACTTTCACTAGTTCCTGCTTCACATCCTCAAAGGATACTTGACAAGCTTCACTCCACTCAAACAAAAAATTAAAAGATATGAGGTTCATCAATGGAAACATTCTTTCCACTAGTGCATTGATAAATATCCCACTGATGATAAAAAGCTGTGTATCTCTTTTGGAGTATGTTGTGGGCTCATAGTGACTATAAAATTTATCTTTTCCAGGTCAGTCACGCAATACCAATCGAACTATCCACATGGCCTAGTAACAACCCATTAGGGTCAATCTCAATACCAATCCAAGCAAAGATGTCGTAGAATTCCTGAATCAAGGACACATAGTCCTTCCTTTCTTTCAAGCTAAGTAGGGACCCTAATTTAATTGGCAGTGAATAATTCATCATACCAAGGTCTAACTCAATTACATCTACATCCCTTATCCTCTCCTAAGCTTCTATTGGCTCACTCAAGGTTACTTGGTAGATATTCTATGTAGTGGAACCCTCATTAGATTTGCCACTTGACAATGACTCACTAACAGATGGAGCATCTAATGTATTTAACTCTAACGAGGATAGAGGAACTCTCTCACTTTGAGGCAATTCAAGATGATAGGCATCTACCACTACACCTCTAGCACCTCTACCAAAGATCAATCGACTAGCAAGTATATCAACCTGACATAGTGTGCTTGTAAGATCCATGGCCTACCTAGCAATACTTGATAGCTAGGCTGTCCTACAAACCTAACCACCCTAAAGTCCAAAATGCATTCCATATTGGAAATAGTCACATGGACTCTAGTGATGCAACCTTCAAGTTGTCTTAAACTGTCATCTGCCATTCGGAGAATCGTGGAGGCATCTTTATTTATTTCTAATCCCAGCATCTCCATCAATTCTAAACTCATAATGTTGATAGAGGATCCCGTGTCTGCAATAGCATGATCCATTAATATTCCATCAACATATGCTGCTACCCTTGGGCAATGCTTTTCAACATGTTCAAAACAATCATCTCCTACTCGCATTATTCCCAAGGGCTTTTCAGCATGTTCAAAACAATCATCTCCTACTGGTGTTATTCCCAAAGTCTCAATGATATACCCAATGTGAAGAATCTTCGTAAATTATTTACGCACTTCTAGAGACAACTTAATCAACTGCAGGAGGTTTACATCCAGCTTAACTTCGCAAAGAGAAGTTGTTAAATCGAATTCATGATAGCTAGCAAGAGCTCTCTTTTTTTGCGAAACCATTCTCTCCTTTGGTCTTTGAACCGACTTTGGTGCCCCTTTCTTGACTTTTGCATTTTTCTTTGGTAACTTGTTATCCTTCTTGGGATCGGCTTTACCATCTACAAATTTGAGAGATCCGTCTCTTCCACATTGAGATTAAGGACTTGTGTGCCCTTATCATCTTGCTTAGGGTTTTCCTTGACAAGTAGCCTCTATAAGACTAACTCCATTGCCACTAAGCAACTCCTCTACCATAGTTTTCCCTCTTTGTAGTATTTGTTTCGGTCCCTCATCTTGTTGAAGATTATTTCCTTGTGCTCGATGATTAGCTGGACCTAGATGTTTACTTCCTTGCTGGAGAGAGCTAATCTTGCTCCAATAGGTACTAGCTAAGTGGCCAGACTTCCAGCATATGTCACATTTACCATTTGGACAATTCCTAGCGAGCCACATCACTTACAAGTGAATCTTGAGGGGCCACCCTCTTCAAGCGTCGACTCCCTATCAAATTTTACTATTTATTAAGGAAATTGACATCAACAACTATTTGCCTATATTCTTCAGTGATCATGTCAGTATAGTGCTTCATCATATCCTTAACTTTGCCAAGGAAATTCAAGGCACTTGACTCATCGTCATGATCATCTACCTATCATTCCATTGGCCTAACCTCTTGATTGGGAATGGACTATTCATTTCCTAGAACAATGGTAGAATTTATCATTTCACTTCCAACATTTGGTGGAGCCATCTGACTAGCCATAGGCATGGCCACATTGGGAGGAGCTGGAAACATGGGCACATTTTGAATCACGCCTCCCCTCCCCATTAGGAGGACTCATGAGTATCCCTTGATAGCCATTCATCAATGTCAAAGTATTTACAACACCTAGACTTGGTTCCAATTTTCCCTAGAGGTATAGGCCGCTCATAATCATGATTCTACCTCCTCTACTCTTGTAATAGCCATATCAATGTCGGCAAGAGCAACATTGCTCAACTACACTTGAATGTTAAAGTCTAACCCATTCAAAAAGTATTGCAACTAAGCAACAACTGGAATAGGAATATAGGTTTGCAACTTATAGAATAATTCCTTTAGTTTCTTGTCATACCCACGAACATTTTCATGAGGTTCTTGACGTGTTACATTGAGGACACGTAGCCAATACTAACTCCCCTTTCAGGGGAAAATTCTCTTCGAAAGGCCATAAAGAAAAAGTCAATCGTAGTTATGGTTCCAACTTCTAGGCTGTGATACCATACTGTAGCTCGCCCTTAGTCATATTAAAGAACATCATCAAGTGTCCTTCACCTTGAATTTGATAGTTAAACATTAACTTTTGGAATTCATTGATATAAATTTTTGCATCTTCCTCTGCTAACCCATTAAAAATGGATAGAGGAAACCCTAATGCTGGCAAGTGTTCGTCGCCCCTACTAGGATTGGAATGGGTTGCGCCATAGTGACAACCGAATTCACTAAAGGAGTTTGAACGATCGGAATTGTTACTCCACTCAAAGTGGACAAACTGACTGGAAGGGGGGAAGTACTAGAACTTCCTCCTCCTAACGGACTATGCATAGGATTAGGGTAGCTAAGACCCCGCCCTTGTAGGGATATTGGACCACTCCTTTGCAGAGAATATCTTCTAATGATTTCAACCCGTCATCTTGCCCTTTCAGCTATTTCTTGCTTTTGAAGCTCGACTTGACGGTCTTTTGAATCTATCTCACTACCTTTTGGCATATACTAATTAATTGGTCCCTATTGATCGAGATTCAAAAACCACCACTTACTAGAGGCTCTTGGAAAATACACCACCTATCGGGACCTAAAATGGGCCCGACATTGGCTCTAAGGCGCTAACTGGGCCTCTACTACTCAACTAAAACCACCCCACACAGCCTCGCGGCTAGGAGTGTCTAAGAACTTTGCATTTGTACAATTTTGTAGTCCAACAAATAATTATTTCCTCACTCCTTAGAGGGAGTCCCTAAACATGTTAGTGTTATACACCACATAGGCACGCACAAAGGGAGCACCCCTCGGTTGATCACCATGGCTCCACTACGGCTCTCCTATACCTTGGGGACTGGCCTCAGGGAAGTTACTATATGTATATCCTCTACATCATGTGCATTCAAGGCCTATTTATAAATATCCTTATCTGTGAGTTTTTCTTGAATAAAATATAACCCTTTTCTATTCAATCTGTAAATAGCCCCTCTATATTATACCCCTCTATATGTAAAATTTCTATAAAAATTGTATTTTTAAAATACCTTATTTTGAACCCACGTGATGCACACATATATTCATGAGTAACTTACCCGAGGGACCAGCCCCAAGATGCCCCGTAAACATAAAACACATTTGAAACAAAATCCACTCTTTTAATGAATCAATCCATAAGATAATGAATAAACCTCACTAAATAACCTCTCAAGGAATTGAATATCTAGTCCTATGGCTTAGAATACCTAACACTCTCAATGTAGGTCATCACTCATACAAGCAGGTGCTATGCGTCCAGGATATGATACCATATAGTGCATGCAAACACAATTTTGTATGACCATCATGTTCAAACAAATTTATTCATTAAAAATCAAGCAAGTGAAAGTGCGAAGACAATTCTTTTTATTCTTTTCTTCTACTACGATAGTGCTTCTTAGGGTTAGTACTGAGCTTTCTCGTGCTACTAAACCATTTTAATTTTAGACAACAATGAAGCCTATATGATTATGTATCATGAAACATTAGAATTCAAAGTATTTTTCTTTTTCAAAAGCGATAAAAACTCATTCTAACAAAGAGATAGGGTGAAACCTCATGCTTCAGCTCTATTATACGTTCACAAATATAAATCTTATTTTTTCTTTTTTTAAATGCAAAAAAAACCCCATTTTTCTTCATTTTTCTTATTTTTTCTATTTCTTTATAGAAAATTATTGATAATTAATTATTTTCTAGTTTTGATTGGTTGATCTTATGGAAAATTATTTTCTTAGCATGTTTCAACCCATAGGAATAGCAAATGCACACCAAAAACCCAAAAATCATATATTTTCCCTTAAACCGTATAGTCTCAAGTTTTGCATGTTTAGCATAAAATTATTATACGACTGATTTTTTGTGATTCCTTCAACATGACTGATCAATCAGAGTATAGACAATCAAATACAAGCATCTCTAACCATTTCAAACAACAATTGATCATAAAACTATGAAATCTATCTTATCACATAAAACTGTTCATTATGACTCATGTATTTTGAACTTGGAGGCCTGTTGACGCTCTCTCACGCTCACTCACAATCCATTCAACCTCAATTCACATCTCTTTTCACTCCCATATCATTGCATAACCAAAAATGTCCATTTCTGCCCACCCCCCTCTCTTTTACATTGATCCACGAGAACAAACCACAAGAGGAGAGAGAAAGACTAAAATTTGATCTTTTTACTCTATGCATCATTTCTACAGCAATGGATAGTGAAGAATTCGAGGACCTTGCTTCCCTAAGGATTTGCATGATGATCAAATACAAAAAAATGATTTAAAAATACCAAATTTAGGACGTTGAAAAAAATGGCACCCCCCACCCCCCACATTTCATGAAAATGTCTCTTCAAATCATAAGCTTAAGGTTTGTTTTTTTTTTTTAAACTAATTCACTTTTTCTTGTTCACACTTTGGCCTAAGTGGTTTTTTCACTTTTGGTGGAGGGGCAAACAAGCTCAGATTAGAGATCCATCTGGACGGCTAGCTTTGTGATGTCTGGTCGTCACACAGTTTTCGGCTCCTGGATCACATAGCTACTTCATAACACAAAACCTTGTGGGGTTTAAATGGGGGTTTAACGGACTCTGATTGATGAACTGAGACTTGCTTTGGGTTCCTAATATCAAACTCCATCTAGGAAAACTCTAACTCATCAATCTGCAACTGTTTTATTTTGCATGAAAATTTGGTCTTTTGCGGCCTCTCACGCTCTTTCCCACTTCAAAAAATGGTCTCTAAAACCCGCTCTCAATAAAACATGTCAATGAGACAATGAGTTGAGCTCACTCTAAATATTGATCAATTGTAATATGTTAATTGGTTCTTCTTTCCCACATATACAACATATTGAAATAGTCACATGCACTCACATAATGTTGTAAAGAAGAAGTGAAGATAAGGCACAATGGAAGATAAAGTTGAGGGCCCACCCCATGCACCTCCAAATACAATATGAAGGCTTACTCTTATTTTTTTAAACCCTTCTTTTCTTGACTCAAATGAAGTATAGAGTGGAGAACGTATCATGTGTACCTCCAAATATAACACAAAGGCCTACACTTTATCTTTCTAACCCTTTTTTATTAATCCATCTTGTAAGAGATGGGAAGTAGGGTACATAGGAGCAAGTATAAAAGGTAAAGGTACTAATCCTTTTGTACCAATTTGGACATAATACAAGTCTTTTCTTGCTTCATCTCTCTCCTCACAGCTTTCATGGTTGTCATCTCCTTTTCTTTTCTATGTTTCTCTCTCCTCTTCTAGTGTTTCTTACACCTCTTCCTTGTTTCTCTCTCTTCTTGCAGTTTTTCTCTCTCATCCAACAATCTCTCTCTCTCTCTCTCTCTCTCATGTCCTTCTCTCTCCTAGTCCACTTTATGAAAAGTGGTATCAAAGCTTAGCCTTTTGATCCATTTGAATTTCTCATTTTTAGACCTGTTTTCTCCAATTTTCCACCATTTAATCTTGGACATTAAGTACATGAGCCACAAAGATATTGGAGAGATTCAGCCAAACCGTGGCTAGAATAGCAAGTCATGCATCCATTACAAGCTATTTTGAATGTAACTTGGTAAAATAAGGGTTAACTAAACTTAGGGGAAAGAAAAAATTGTGGGTACTTTTTAGAGGAAGAGTCTTCTTCTTCCTCTGCAAGCTTACTTCAGCTCCCATGGTGGATTTGCTTCAAGATCTTTCTTCCTAGGCATTAGAACCATCAACCATTTCTTTTTCATTGATAATCAATGATGATGGAAATCTTTGCCACATGTGTAGTAGCATTTCAATGCAAATTGCAATGATTTTTAGCATTCAGCATCACTCCTATAGGCCATGTGTTGATCATCAAGGCTTCAAGGCTCTTCAAGGATAATCAACAAGTTCTTGACTATAATGCCCTTCATTCAATGTCATTTCTTCATTCTTTACTCTCCACAAACCCTAATGGTGCAGGTCATGAATAGCCATTGAAATCTTAGCAAATTTTATAGATTTAGAGGGCTTTTACCTTTCTTCACTCATAAAGTTTACCTACAGCAAGGTTCTCTCAAGATTTATCAAGATTAGAGACATTGGAGCTTTCTTCAACTCTTAAGATCCCATGGATGAGAAATTTGGTGATTCTTCTTCAAGCTTGACATTCTTTGTTCCTAAAGTATAAAGAGAGCTGAAGTATTTCCATTATAAGGATTTTACATGGCTTGCTTCTTCATTGGCCAACATTAAACTAACCTGATGGGACCTAAAACGGGCCGGCACTGGCTATAGCACTAGCCAGACCTCTATCATGCACTCAACAACCCCATGGCCTCGCGGCCAGGAGCGTGGACGACACATACATCATCTTCCTAAACATCTTGCATTTGTATCACGTCTTTAGTCCAACTCTAACCCAATTAACACTCCTCAGAGGGAGTCCCAGCACATTGCCAAATAGCACGAAGTACAAACATAGGAGGTCCTCCCACGACTGACTGCCGCTACCTCACTGCGACTCTCCTACATCTTGGGGATAGGCCCCTCGATGCGTCACTAAACATATATAACACAATATCGCACATAGTTCTCTCAAGGTACTAATTGATCCTATCCAGGAATGTACCATACCTCACCTTACTTTCCCCTTAGACCCAACGCCTAGCCTATAGCTTAGGACAACCTTACTCACTCAACGTTGGTCATATTCCTCTAGAAAGCAATTGCCATGCATCCAGGAGGTATTGTTTGATACCTTTTAAATTTCTTTATGATTTATGCAAATTGTGGATGTCCATGTGCTCAAACAATTAAGAAAATCAGCATTTGTGCTTAGTGCAAAAGCATTCTTTCAATGATTTTGACTACTCGTATGCGGCGTTGCATGAACCTAGCACCGAGAAACCCTCGTGCTACTAGGTTCTTAATTTTAATTAACGACCAATCTATATGATATGCATAGAAACCAGCAAGCTTTTCATCATTTCATTCAGCATTTAAACACTTTTCATACACTCTACCCCCTCACCCGTTTAGGTTGTGCATTATTGATCGGTTTAGGGTTCATTTTCATATTTTTATTGTATAAAAAGCAATAAAAACTCACTAAAACATAAAGATAGGGCTTAATTGAGGCTAAATCTCATACTTCAAACCCCCCATACATCCACAAACATGAATCTTATTTTTCCTTAATTTTCGACACTCAAAATCTATTTTTCCCCCATTTTCCCTATTTTTCTTGTATTTTTTGCAATATTTAATTATTAAAAATTCAAAATGAGTTATGGGTTGTGGCCCTTAGGTTCATTTGTAGCAAAAAGACCAGTTTAGTTGGTGTGTCTTATTATATTTTCCATTGATATCTCAAAAACACCCAATTTCTCCATATTTTGCATATTTACGGGTTTTTCACTACTAATTTCATCCACAATACTTATGATTTTCTGATTTTCTGATCATAAACAGTTGGAAGACATTGCAAACAATATTATAATGCATAATCATCTCATGGGAACAAGAATTCATGAAGCAAATTGCATAAAAACACAATTTTCCTTTGTAAAAATGATATTACCGTGCTTTGCAGGTTGCGGGTTTTTATTTGCCATATCTCAGGACTGATTTCCAGCCACCATTAATGCTCATGACAGTCCACAATCAGCAATCTTCCATCTTCATACACCACGGAGCAATCCGGTCTTCATTGGACAAGCATCCATAATCCATTCTTCTTCTTCATCTTCACCACATGAATCTGCCTTTAGGGGAGAGAGAGGGAGGAGAGAGAAAGACTAGATTTCCATCTCAGCATTCAGGCCACCATTGGAGGAGCGAAGACAGGCGATAGAGTCCACAGACAGGGGGGATTCAAGCGCCATGATCAATTGGGGGGGTTGTTTGCAGCAGCCATGATGCCTCCTCCATCCAAGAAGCGCAAAAATCGGGCGCCATCTTCCTCCACGTTTTTTCACTCATATGCATGAAAAGTTTCATGCTACATTTAAATTTTGGGCTCCAAAGGGTCACTTGCCCATTTTGGCCAAATTTTGTCCACCTCTTCGCATCTTGATCAGTTTCTTGGCCATTTTCCCGTCCGGACTCCGAATTGAGCTCTGAAAAATCCTGGGCGTCCAGCTTGGCATCATGCATTGGTTGGTAACTCTTGTCAACCCACATAGCAGTCTGAAAAATTATGAAAAATCAACAACTGTCGCTCGGGCGTCTTTAAAGCACTTTGGCGCTTAAAATCGTCCTAGATCGAGCCGCCGCCTTCAACGTTGAATATTTTCCCCTTGATATTCGTAATTTTTAGCTATTTTTAAGCACTTCTCGGCATCAAAATTACGCTCTCATTGGCGACCACGGGATAGGGTGACTCAGCCCGTCAAATCCACGAACATATCTGCACATAAACAACCAAAGGAAGCATCAAGCTGATACGAAACAGATATGCAATAAAACACAGCACAATGCTCACCCTACCCCCTGACAGAACCAAGGCATGACATCCACAAGGAGTAGGCCTAGCATAGTCTAATAAAAGATGCGAAGCTAGTCACTAACCAACTGCTCCAACACGACCAAACTAAAAAGAACTGTCAAAGAGGTTGCACTAAGTGGTGGTTTGAACTGCCTACCTAACTAAGGACAACACAACCAGGAGCTCCTACTAGGCGAGGACTCCTATAGCCTGATTAAGAAGTATTTTCTTGTAGCACATTGCTTCTTCTCTTAGGGTTTTTTTTTTAAATTTTAGTGACATACTCGGGCATGTAAAAAGGAGGGATCTGAGTGTATTGACCCAAGGAGAACAGGGCATCGGCCTCAGGTCCTGTCTCAGTACCCAATAACCTACCAAGCCCTCGCAAGGCGACACTTAATCCTTTTCTGACGCTCACTTTTATTTTCGCTCCAACCTTCCTTATTTCTTCTTTTCCAACAAGATGCCACCCCTAGGAAGACAAGGCATCGGCCCCGAGTCTGACTCGTCCCCAGGAACCTACCAGGCCTTCGCAAGGCAATGATCAACTGCTTATAAATTTTCCTTTCTTTTCTTCTTCAATTTTTATAGAGGTTAGAACCCCTTTTTACACACCTTTGTATATTTATTATTGCCTTTAAGATATTCAGGGTTTCTTTCCCTTTACCATCATCATTTTCTTCTGGCAGGCTTCTCTAATGGCCGCACAACTAATAAGAACTCCTGGAACGGCTGCCTAGTAGGCTAGCAGAAGAGGGTCACTAGGACTTTCGTCTAAAACAGGTCTTTTGATGTCTGGCAATGTCTTTACAGGAGGCAATGACTACTCAGACCTCCCTCAAACATACTGAACCTAAACCTCAGGACTTCATGCCTTGGTCGCCGGTCCCCAACAAGAAAGAAAGACCCCCTTACAAGTACACAGACACATATAACATAATAACCACAGTACTCATAAAGGAGGGATATCACCTGGATAGGGCCACGAGAAGCTTCCACGCAACAAAAAGGCTCCTTCCAAGCTCTTCTTCAAACCTGTCTAGCACAGAACTAAAACAAGAAACCATTAACCGCACCTGCACTAAACAGACAACTGGCCCTCTTGGCCTTACGAGATCTGGACGTAATCTCCAAAGCAGCTAGCCTTCCTAGCTTAAAACTAGATAGGTCATTTTAGTCCACGTAATGCTGATATTCTTGGCATATACATCACACCCTATCAAACTACCCAAGGTGCCAAGGATAGTATATCATATGTCGACTAACCCCATGCTACTCATGCAAGTTAGCTAAAAGCTTGATCTTGTATTTTTTTTCTTTTTTTAATCTTAGGGTTTTCTTTCTGTAGAGCTACAAGTCCAAGCCTTTCCACAAATAACTCATCAATAAGGCCAATCCCTTCTTGGGCACTATGAGCTAAATAAACGGCCTCAGTGGGCTCGCATGTCCTACATTTATTGTAATCCGAATAAACTGGTCGTTCAAGCGGCTGAGTGGCCCCTTTGGGAGAAATAATCATAGCTTTGTACTCATTCAAACCTCCTCTATTTGGGCTTTCACATAAATCAGTGCTGCGACCCAAACTAGGTAGAGCTTCAAGCCTAGGCACATCACATGGGTGTATCCCAAGGTAGTGTATCTTGTCATATGTATATCCAGTCTTATCCTCTTGGGGGTTCAACAGAATATATCCAGATGGGATCCTTGGCCTTGCATCCGACATTCCTGCCACACTTTTGGAGATTTTGGGTCTCCAAACCCATCTCACATTTCCCTTAATATTCTTGCACTCCCTCAATTTGCTGCACAGGTCTAACGAACTCAATGCAAACTTATCCCTATGGCCAAATGGCCTCACATCCTTATGAACTTTGTGAAGCATAGGTGGACTTTTAGCATTTTGCATCCTCTTTACAAAAGATGTCTTTACTTGTTTACGTCCATACTGCAATTTTTCTTCCATAAGAACCATGCTTTCACTGGAGGGAACAACATCCACCCAGAAGCATGATTCCAACACCAAACGTCTCTCAAGAGCCTTACTAGCAACAAAATTAGAACCACACACAGAATTCTTATCAACACTCATAGGCCCATTGGTGCGATCCATATTTCCATCACAACTATCTCTCATGGAAGTGTTGCAAGCCCTAATGGGACTTACATGGCTTGGAACCTGTTCACTAAGAGGCATGTCATTACTACTCATAGGATGGCCATTTTTTGCTTTGAGATTTTGGCCACCAAGGTTCCCCTCATAAGCTGCCTTGGTATCAACAAGTGAGCTATCTCCTTGCAGAAATGGTTGGAAGCTAGGATGCACCTGTACTGAGCGGGAAAAACTCCAAAAGTTTTCCCAACATTTCTGAATATGACCCTCATAATCGATGGCATGCATTTTTGCTTCCCTTAACGACTTAGGATTTCGCAGTCCCACTTGGATTTGCGTATTAATCTCTAAGCCATTCAGAAAGAGCTCACATAGCACATCATATGCTAATGCAATGGCTCTTCTTGGCCAAAGCCTAAGAGTACTATCAAAGGCTCTAGCATACTCTTTAACAGAAAGATAAGACTCCTGTCTAAACTGCATAAGCTGCCCTAAGACCTGAATCATAGGGAGCTATTTTTCATACTCATCTAGAAATCTATCACAAGTCTCCTTAAATGATTTGATCGATCCTCTTGGGAGGCTCCAGTACCATTTCCTTGCCTCTCCCTTTAGGGTACTTGGGAATACAAGCATCCGATGTATATCGTCAAACCCACTTGCAATGCAAGTTAGGTCATATTCTCTTAAATGAATCATCGGATCCTCATCTGGCAACCCATAAAACACTGGGAGATCCCTATAAAGAGGAGGACATTTAGTTCTCCCTTTTGGGATCAAGACTGGGTCATTAAAATCTTCGTATTCCTCTTGACCTAATACCAGTGTGTTAGGGTCTTTAATCTCTTCCATTTCCACCTTTACTGGTGTGGAAGAGTCAGTAATTCCATGAACTTCCCTTTCCGCCAACTCACAAAGTGGTTTAGGGAGTCCAACATTATGCAATAGGGAATCTATCCCATCATCTGCTAGTGGTGTTCTAGTAAGTCTATTCTCATCTGCCACCACTTTGCTAGAACTTAGGATAGGTCCTAATGAGATCTTCCTTACTAACAAGGGTTTTCCACACACATGGACATTATCCAATGCTTTATGGATCTTGGCAATCACACTATGGTACCCAACTACATCGGGCACTAGCATCGGATGTATCTTTAGATCATAATCATCATGTCCTCCTATGTGCATATTAACCATCATTTTCACAGTCTTTTCTATGACATTATCATCATGAATGATCATAGATGACTGTGCCATCTTAGCACTACTTTCACTTTCCCTTTTCTCTAATCTCCATGGGCTGTTAATCTTAGAGATAGCTTCATGGGTGTTTTCCCATAGTGACCCAAACTCAAGCATGGTATCACTTTCAGGGCAAAGGGTAAAATAGTCAATCACTCGACGTGTCAAAGATCCCACTAGGCTGTTCAAGATAGACAAAGTATCCTTTGGGTGTTGGGGATTTCTTGGATTGACCGTCATATTGATGACCAAAGTTTTTATCAGACTAACTTGATATCCACCGCTTCAAGGCGACTATCGACCAATCAAACTAATAGGTCCCTTATGAGACCAAGATTCAAAGACCGCCACTTATCGGCAGCTCCCGGCAGACGCACCATTGATGGGACCTAAAACGGGCCGGCACTGGCTATAGCACTAGCCGGACCTCTATCATGCACTCAACAACCCCACGGCCTCGCGGCCAGGAGCGTGGATGACACATACATCATCTTCCTAAACATCTTGCATTTGTATCACGTCTTGTAGTCCAACTGTAACCCAATTAACACTCCTCAGAGGGAGTCCTAGCACATTGCCAAATAGCACGAAGTACAAACATAGGAGGTCCTCCCACGACTGACTGCCACTACCTCACTGCGACTCTCCTACATCTTGGGGATTGGCCCCTTGATGCGTCACTAAACATATATAACACAATATCGCACATAGTTCTCTCAAGGTACCAATTAATCGTATCCAGGAATGTACCATACCTCACCTTACTTTCCCCTTAGACCCAACGCCTAGCCTGCAGCTTAGGACAACCTTACTCACTCAACGTTGGTCATATTCCTCTAGAAAGCAATTACCATGCATCCAGGAGGTATTGTCTGATACCTTTTAAATTTCTTTATGATTTATGTAAATTGTGAATGTCCATGTGCTCAAACAATTAAGAAAATCAGCATTTGTGCTTAGTGCAAAAGCATTCTTTCAATGATTTTGACTATTCGTATGCGGCGTTGCATGAACCTAGCACCGAGAAACCCTCGTGCTACTAGGTTCTTAATTTTAATTAACGACCAATCTATATGATATGCATAGAAACCAGCAAGCTTTTCATCATTTCATTCAGCATTTAAACACTTTTCATACACTCTACCCCCTCACCCGTTTAGGTTTTGCATTATTGATCGATTTAGGGTTCATTTTCATATTTTTATTGTATAAAAAGCAATAAAAACTCACTAAAACATAAAGGTAGGGCTGAACTGAGGCTAAACCTCATACTTCAGACCCCCCATACATCCACAAACATGAATCTTATTTTTCTTTAATTTTCGGCACTCAAAATCCATTTTTCCCCCATTTTCTCTATTTTTCTTGTATTTTTTGCAATATTTAATTATTGAAAATTCAAAATGAGTTATGGGTTGTGGCCCTTAGGTTCATTTGTAGCAAAAAGACCAGTTTAGTTGGTGTGTCTTATTATATTTTCCATTGATATCTCAAAAACACCCAATTTTCCCATATTTTGCATATTTACGGGTTTTCCACTACTAATTTCATCCACAACACTTATAAATTTTCTGATTTTCTGATCATAAACAATTGGAAGACATTGCAAACAACATTATAATGCATAATCATCTCATGGGAACAAGAATTCATGAAGCAAATTGCATAAAAACACAATTTTCCTTTGTAAAAATGATATTACCGTGCTTTGCGGGTTGCGGGTTTTTATTTGCCATATCTCGGGACTGATTTCCAGCCACCATTAATGCTCATGACAGTCCACAATCAGCAATCTTCCATCTTCATACACCATGGAGCAATCCGGTCTTCATTGGACAAGCATCCATAATCAATTCTTCTTCTTCCTCTTCACCACATGAATCTGCCTTTAGGGGAGAGAGAGGGAGGAGAGAGAAAGACTAGATTTCCATCTCAGCATTCAGGCCACCATTGGAGGAGCGAAGACAGGCGATAGAGTCCACAGACAGGGGGGATTCAAGCGCCATGATCAATTGGGGGGGTTGTTTGCTACAGCCATGATGCCTCCTCCATCCAAGAAACGCAAAAATCGGGTGCCATCTTCCTCCACATTTTCTCCACGTTTTTTCACTCATATGCATGAAAAGTTTCATGCTACATTTAAATTTTGGGCTCCCAAGGGTCACTTGCCCATTTTGGCCAAATTTTGTCCACCTCTTCGCATCTTGATCGGTTTCTTGGCCATTTCCCCGTCCGGACTCCGAATTGAGCTCTGAAAAATCCTGGGCATCCAACTTGGCATCATGCATTGGCTGGTAACTCTTCTCAACCCGCACGGCAGTCTGAAAAATTATGAAAAATCAACAACTATCTCTCAGGTGCCTTTAAAGCACTTTGGCGCTTAAAATCGTCCTAGATCAAGCCGCCGCCTTCGACGTTGAATATTTTCCCCTTGATATTCGTAATTTTTAGCTATTTTTAAGCACTTCTCGGCATCAAAAATCCGCTCTCATAACCATTGAAGCAACATAGAGCTTCTTTTACTACATTAAATAGGGTAGCATAAATATTCTCTTCTTCAACCTCTTCAACAATTGTAGAATCAAGAGGCATTCTTTAATGCTTAATGCTCAATGATAAGCTTCAACCATAGCTATCAGTTTAGCAACCCCATTGTCTTTCTTAAGTAAAGCTCTTCAAGCTTGGGTAAGATCTGAAGATTATGGAGCTATGGGATTCAATTTAGAAGCAACATGTTGGGGCTTTTGATAGCACCAATCTAGAAAGCCATTATTCTTTTTTGATCTCTTGGATGATAGAGCATTGCTTGGTACATTGGTTCTACTAATGAGATGTTTGTGATGGCATGGAATTCTTGAATTAGACACTTAAATGCTTATGTCGATATGTCTGTAGTGATGTCTTACTTATGTTGGTAGTGGTGGTAAGGTGATGCTCATGTTGGAATTCCAATGATCATATTGGCAATGAAAACGTTTATGTTTACAATAGTTGATTCATCTTGGTAGTGACTCAATTATACAATGAAAATGACATCACTCACTCATTGTAATCATTAAAATGGGTGGTATGGGTTTTTGATTGTTTTCTACAAATCATATATTGATGTCTTGGTTTCCTATATAGTGCCCTCAATTCTATCAATGAGTCTATACGGTTCAACAAGGTTAAATATGGATTTATAAACCTCTTATAAGCTCATCCAAAGAGGGCATGTTCTAGATAGTTTCAATCAATCAACTTTGGGATGTCATACCTTTTTCTTCCCTGATCCAAAATTTATTGTTAAGCACTCTATTCAAAGAAGGAAGTGTTATCTTTGATTTGAATTAATAATTTTATTGATTGAAGCTTTCAATCAAAAGTTATGGATGATTTAATAAGTGTCGGTACTGTAGGACTGCACTCTCCATAGGCAGGGAAATAGAGTATTATGAGTCTTGTCAAAGATATTGGTTCTAATAGTATGGATATTCCTTTGGTAGACATTATGGGTACTTTGGCAGATGCATTCATGACTTGTGATGATTCTAAAATGAGTTTGATTGAGTAACTACTTATCCATCAGTTAAAACCTCATACTTCTTAGCTAGTTTAGTAAGGTGCAATGCAGGATCTTATCAACCTCTATGATAATAGTGTCTTACAAGGATGTATATGTAATGTGGAAGCTAAAATATTATTGTTGGGATTACTAAACATGGACAAACTGAAGGTTTAAGCTGATTTGTGGGTGCATCAATGAAGTATTTTTGCAACAATGTTGCTACTCTTCTACAATCCCTTCAAGGCAAGGATGCATTACATTAGTTTATAACATTGTTTAATCAATTATCTCAACATTGGTATTGCTTTCCACTCTCTTTGCTGAGATTAATGCTAATCAATGGGCTATGATAGTTTATACACCTCCATTGTTTAAGAAGCAGCCATGGGCTTCATTAGAAGGATAGCTCACATGGAAAATTTTGGATGTTAGTATGCTTTCATTAGTCAAACTTCATTTTGATTCATTTTTATATTTACCATGAGGATATTTAAAATTGTGTGGAGATGGCTATAAATCTTTTGTTGATGCATGTTGAATGGAAAAAGAAAATGATTGCATTGATTGCTACTTGGTGCAATTATGAGGGTAATGTTCAGCCTACTCTACAAGATGTGATCACTTCTTTGGAGCATTATGATGACGGTCGTATGTCTCAATTTGTAGAATTAAACTATGGATGGAAAGTATACTTTGTACAAAGCAATGATGAAGAGGATTATTTCATTGATCTTGGATAGCATGTCAATGGGAATCAATTGAAGGCAATGCTGAATTCTTTGTTTTTTCAAGATAATAATGATGTTAAAGTGGACAATGGATTTTATGATGGGCAAGAGGAAGAACATGAAGAGGTTGATGAGCAAGATGAAGAAGATGAGGTCCAACCATATGAAGAAGACCAAGATGATCAGCAAGAGAATCATCTAAAAGAAGACAATGTATATGAAGATCACTTAGTAAGTGAGCAACTTTATGGACCATTTGTGAAAGGATATGAGTGAGATGAAAATGAAGAATATGAAGTTTTTTATCATGCTTATGATGGATTAGTTGAGGATATGCATAAGCTCACACTCAATTCGAGTCTACACCAACTAGAAGATGAGTGGTATGCATATGATTATTGTTATAAAGACTTGGGTAATGATATAATGATTGATATATTGATAATGCTAATATGCATGATAATATGGCTATTATATGATGGATGATGGATATGATTATGGTTGTGGTTATGGGGATCTTTCTTCCTATCCATTTGACATGGTTGGTCAAGATTATGAGTTTGATGACAATTTTCTTACTCTTAATCATTATTATGGTGGTATACATTTTGATCCAGGAGATTATGGGATGGCTTTTGCATCTTCATTAGGCCATTATCCATATTGTGATCCAAATATTTATCTTTCAGAGGTTTATTTAGCTAAAAACTAGTCATTTTATCTATTCTTCTACTGCAAACAATTTGTAGACAACTTACTATTTTGACTTAGTTTTACTTTTAATTTGATTACAAAGGAGCAACACCTATATGAACTGAAAGTATGTCCAATGAGCTTTCTATTGACTCATAGCATGCTTGATTTGGATATGCCCATCAAAAGATATCTCAATTTTACTACAACAAGGTGGTTTGTAGTAGACAACAAGCTACCTATTATTTGTAGGTACATTTTCTTGGAGTTATGGTGGTCTAGTTCTCACTTTTATCATTTAGAATGGATGTGCATATCATCTATTTGATTTTCCACTTTTGATTCCATACATTGCTTAGTATATACCAGTGATTTAACAAAGTAGTACTCTGATCCCCTTTACATTCAACCATTGTAAACATTCCATCAATGTTTTTTAGGACAAAAGCTTCTTTTGTGTGGGGATGGAATGTAAGAGATGGGAAGTAGGGTACATAGGGGCAAGTATAAAAGGTAAAGGTACTAATCATTTTGTACTAGTTTTGACATAGTACAAGTCTTTTCTTGCTTCATCTCTCCCCTCACAACTTTCATGGCTATCATCTTCTTTCCTTTTCTGTGTTTCTCTCTCCTCTTCTAGTATTTCTCATACCTATTTCTTCTTTCTCTCTCTTCTTATAGTATTTCTCTCTCATCTAGCAATCTTTCTCTCTCTTGTCATTTTCTCTCCTAGTTCACTTCATGACACATTTGTTGAGGTGAGTATGATTCTTCCCTTTCAATTTCTATTCTATTTTGATTGTTTTGTTTAGATTGATTATTTCAATCTTATTAGAAGCTCTAAAGATGTTCTTCTAATCATTTGTAGTGGACCATGAGTATGTCATTTTGCTTTTTGAAGTTTTTTCTAGAAAGCTAATATCTATTTGAAGTGCTTCATAGAATTAAATGAGTCATTATGATGTCTAATTTTTATTAATAGAGTAATTTAACTTGGATATATTAATCACATTCATAACAATCCATGAGCAAGTTGTTATGTTGTCCAATTTTCTAAGTATGCTGTGTTTTCCATTTTGAAAATCAAGTTAGATATATTGTGCTTCTTATCATTTATAATGAGCCATAAGCAAGCCATTATAAGAACCAACTTTCACTAATTTCCAAAGTCCCTATTTAAGAAAGAAAAAGTTTGGCAAATGTGTCTCTTGACATCTATAATGGCCATGAGCAAGCTATTGTGATGCCCAATTTTTTATAGAAACTTATGTGTAATGACTAGAGAAATTATTTTGGCTTAGGAAATGCCCCATCATTTATAACAATCCTTGAGCAAATAATTATGCTATAAACTTTTTTGCAAGCTACAACACAGAGATTCAAGATTTTAATAATGGTTTTTTTAATTATACTTATACTATTGATGAAATGTCATAGTTTGGTAAGAAAATGGCTATTGATATACTATTTTAATTAGGCCCAAGAGTAGGAGAGACTCTACTCAAAAAGCCCTCCATCATACTTAAATGAAAATAACAAAAGTTGCAATTGCTTTATTGCATATGATTTTATTCTTAAGACATTCCTAAAGGGATCTCAAATGTTTGAGTTATGTCAATGTGGAGTCCTAAGAGAGACACCAAGGAAATGGGGATCTTACTGCAAGAAAATCTATCTTGTATTCATCAACAAGCATGTTCTTCATAGTTTAATCAACTATAAGAAGAAAAACAACACCAATCTTCTCAAATCTTCACTCAGCATCATATAGCAATTCTCCCCCGGCTTTATCACACCAGAATTTCAACACATTCTTCATATTCTTCATAGAAACCATCAAAGAACAAGAAAACACAAAAGAATGCTCCATTTTGAATTGAATTTCATCACATAGATTTCATTGTTCATCATCTTCATAGTCTTCACAGTCTCTCTCATGTAGATCCAATGTTTCTCATAGAATATTGGCTATCTCTTATACTCTATCTCTCTCACATATGCTCTCTCACAATAGTACATTGGCATAATGAATAATAACCCTCCATAATCCCTCTTTGGTCGTGGATACCCCTCCCAAGAGGTATGTCTGATATGAAGGGTCACCAAAGCCACTACAGTGTCCTTTCGTAGCTCAATAGTGTCACTGTCACTTCAGTCTTTACTTCAAATCTTCAACATCTACTTCATCCACTTCTTTGAGCTATTTTAAGCTTTTATCCATCTCTTCCCAAGACTAGGAAAATTTTCCAAGCTACACATTCATCCCATAGAACACTTACAAAGGCATACAAAGGATCTACAGAAGGTCTACAATACCATACATAAGGTGATCAAAACACATTTAGCTCAACTAAAACCATTAAGAATCATTCAATAATCTTCCAAAAACTCTTGAACTCCATCAATCATCATTCCAACCTCTCATACAAAAAGAAATTAAAACAAAACAAAAGCTAAACAAAACTAATCAGAACCTATTAGGCACTCAATAAAACCTTTCAACACATCATATCTCCTCTAAAAAACATCATGAGCTTCTCAAACCTATTCAAACTTATCCAAAACTCTCTCAAACACTTTCAAACCAATCAATCATCATTCAAATCATACAAAAATCACCCTAAAATCCAACAAAAAATTAGCAAAAAATACAGTCACATCAACCCTCAACACAACGACTTATGGGATTACAAAAAATGTAAATTTTCCCTTTGGCAAAAGAACTTAGTTTGTTGATAACAAAGTACAAGATGAATAATAAATCATCTTATGCTGGAAAGATTAAATGGTCTAGCCACTAATTATTAGGAGTTCAAAACTAGATATCAGTGGTTTTGAATTTGAAATGTAACATCATGAAGAAATATTCTAATCCCTTGCAAAAACAATAGACTCTAGCCCCAATTTAGTCTTTTCATACTTCAAAAAAGAAGTTTTGCCAAGTGGCACAACCATCCTTTTTCATTTTTCAACAATTTTTTGCTATTAATTTGTGCACACAATATTAGTTAGACTAGCCAACAATTAAATTGGCTAGGCAAATTTGTCACCCAAGTCTAATAGAGTGTTTATTAGCCCATGAACTAGCATCAATTTACTAATTACTGGCTAGCTCCTAATGTCACCACTGACATTAGTGGTAATAAATTGGTCTAGGCCGAAATCTTTGACTAGGTACCACTTAGTACTAGTCCAACACAACTCATTACAACTTTTGCCTTTGGCACCAACTGATATCTTGGGGTCCTTGGGCTGATATCATGAAACAATTAACTTTCACATATTGTACTTCACATGTGCACTTTATATTCTCTCATACGAGAATCAAAACAAGCATCTATCAATTTGGAAATACATTACTTACGACAGGTACCGCAATTGGATTGACAGTGATGCCTTTGCATGAAGCTTCGTTTTTGGTTGTGGGATTGCCATCCGCATGCAACATTCTTCACTTGGAGGCCATTGTCCGCAAGTAGATTCAAGAGATAAAAAAGGCCGAATAGATTTGAGATGGGACAGTGTAAGAGAGGATGGCTAAGTTGAGGATCGAGATAGAGGGAATTGTGCAGCCTCTTGGGGTAACTCTTCTCTCTCTCTCTCTCTCTCTCTCTCTCAAGTTTTCTCTCACAATCTCTTGGAGGGTATCCTTCTCTCTACCTCTCTCTCGCAGCCTCTCGAGGTCTCCTTATGCCCTTGTGCCTCCCCATGTCTCATATTTATAGTGAATTAGAGAAGAGGCTTGTGGCTGAGAAGAGGAGCTCTTTGTGGAGGGGGATCTTGGAGAAATCAGTGATCTGATGCTCAGATAAAAAATCTGATCGTTCCATTGGCTCCGAAAGGGGAGTAAAATCCCAAGACACTTGCATAGACACTTGATTAGAAAACTCTCAGTTCACTCATTCTTTTCTCTGTTCGACGTGTTGTCTATTGCTTGTAGATTGCGATCACGGCGCGTTTGATTTCGCCAGTCAATTTTCTTTATTTTTCTTTTTATAAAATCTCCAAAACTAACTAAAAAATCAACTGTCTTTTCTTTTAAATGATATCCAGTTCTAGATTTCTCCATATCTGTTTTAGGATAATATCTAAAATATCTAAAATATATTAGTTTTGCCCAAAATCTAATATTTTTGGACCATCCAAACTATACACATTAATACTAGTGATTAATATGGCTCATAAGTCTTGTTCACATTGTAACTTACGTGAAGGGTGGCTAGGGTCCTTGTCAAGGCGAGAAAAATATCAGATTTACGACTTTCAATTTTTTAACATATATTTTTAATTAACTAAAAATTATTAGTTATTAATGTTAGTTAGTTTTTACCTTAGTTAGTCTTTAGTTAGTAACCTTACTAACTTATTAATTGACTAACTAACTTTTGAACTAACCAACTAACTTTTAATTGCATGGAAATATTACAAATTTCTATGATCAAGATTAAATTCATTTTCCTACTTGTGGATCTTAAGAAGTTTCAATTATAACATTAGTGAATTTGTTCCTATTAGCGATTGGATTCATTCTCTGGTCTCCATGATCGCACCGTGGATTAACCGGAGAGGGCACTGCTCGATTCATGGGCCGAAGGTCGAGTGGTGAAAAGGCCAACCACGGGAATGATGTTTTGCTCCTAGACAGCTTGTAGGTCAGGTGGAGTTCTAGACACCCCTTGCTAGGTCTAGAATGGAGTTGAAGACCTCCATGGCCCCCAATGTCTGGGCATGTTGGGAGATCCTATTCTAGATGAAGGATTGAATTTGTGGTGCCATGTGATTTGGACCTGTTACTTCTGTAGGGCAAAAGGGATACTTCTATTGGACAAAAGAGATATATAATTTATCCTATATGGGCGGGAGCAAAAGATTAACTTGAAGATAAGTTAAGGAACTTATTTGAACTTGTTTGTCAATAGAATGCTTGCTCTGTTCTCGTGTCTGTGCTATAAGTTATGCGAATGAACCATATTCCCTAAAAGGCTTAATTAATGAAGCTGACTTTAAGTATCACACATAAATATGGTAGGACCTAATTAAAAAACTAAAGCTATTAAGGGAAGCGGGTGGGCGGAACCCCCGACGGATCTGTCCTATGGTTGGCAGGGTGGTCCCAAAGAACTGGGAGGCTTCTCACAAGATTTTACCGTTGTTCGACCTTTAGGTATTGTTAGGTTACAACCCAACTCATGCCGTTTTAGAGGACTAGAATAGGACTATGCCCTATGTGCAAAGACGTTGAGCGGCTCATCCCTCTCGTTTCCCATTCTCTTTGAACCAAGTGCGGCATGAGTTTGCTTGAGCTTGGGTATCTCTGCGTAAAGTAGGATGTCCAAGATCTGATGCTAGAATGTTGTTAGGAGACCTTGGCCACCACTAGGAGCCCAAATTTCAGGTTGATCCTAGTGGGTTCGGCCGTGAATGTTCCATTGCGAGGCCAATTCAGGAAACCCTAGGCGACAAAACTCGAAACATTCCATGGGAGTGCCGAGCAGCGACGCTTAGATTCTTTTCTCGATAAACCACTTAAACCATGCCTAGACAGCGAATGGGCGGGCACCTTACAGTTGGTATTAGAGCAAAACTTCATAATGATGCATGATTGATTAATGTATGGTTCATAGACGTATCCTAAATAAAATAACCTAAATGGTATGGCTTGATTGCTAGGCACCTCCTCACCCACAAATGCTAACATACAAGAGAAGAAATTTCTTCTCAAGCAAATTAAGGAACCCGAGTTTGATGGAGAAGGAATAGACGTCGCAACAGAGGCAGAGATATGGATTGAGGCAATGGATGATTATTTATTTGCTTCAGGAACTTCTTTTACCAATCAAGCAATGATAGCCAAACTTAAGATAGTTGGCCAGGCTCGATTATGGTGGAAGCAATGGTGCAAGGATCAAGGTATTTTCCAAGTTGATGTCACTTGGGCTCAGCTGAAAGATGTTGTACGCAGATGATACCTTCCGCCAACCTACCAAACTTTGAGAATGAATGAATTTTTCAAGCTCAAGAAGGTGGAATTAAACTTGGAAGCTTACTACTCAAGGTTTGTAACCCTACTAAAATATGCGCCACCTATGGATATTGCACAGCAAGTATCCAAGTTTTGCCATGGCCTAAACACTCCTCTGAACCACTGTCTTGAAGCAATGCGTCCAACAAACTTACAAGATGCATTACTCTGAGCGAATCCAATCGTCCAAGAACTTAAATGGGGCAATTGTAGCAAAGATGACTCTCGAGATTTGGGTAAGAGATGGCATACGTGTGGAAAGATAGGGCACATCCGTAGGAGATATCTCTACCGTCAATGCTTCCATTGTAATGAGCTAGGACACATCCAAGCAGACTGCCCCGATCTAAGTCCGAAAGAAATTGAGCCTCCAAGAAAACAAAGCCACACAAGTGCAGTCTATGGATATATAGAGGAATCGGATGAAGACGAAGACCTAAAATCGACAACAACTCTTCAAGATGACTAGAAATTCTAGAAATTTTGTTGACATGAAATACAACTTGTATTGAAATAAACTTTACTCTTGTAACTACACTTAACCTGAGTAATATGAGTTGCATCTATTCTAAGCCTAGAACTTGCAAATGATTAGAGATACTCCAGCAACAAGGAATGACAGTTATAACTTGCAATGATTTTTTCTTAAGTCATTCCTTCTCAACTTATATAGATTGAGTCTTACCAAAATGTCGAAGCTTGGAAGTATTCTTTAGTATTACAAGCAAAGCCAATTGTCCATGGAGCTCAGTCCCGAACTAAGAAGAGGACGATCTGGAAACATAGTTTCCGAGATAAAGGATCACTCCAATCTGCTAAAAGGATCCTAGGACAATTTGATCTAAAGAAGAAAATCCTACAAAGGACAACCAAGAATCTTGTGACCACAAGTGATAAAGTTCTGCGTTTTTTCTATTGCATGGAGTTCAGTCATTTCAAAAGGAAATGTCCAAAGCACCCTAAACACCGATGCTGTGAGTGCCACAACATTGGACATAACTACATCAACTATCCCAACAAAACTCGAAGAGAACTTGAGCTTACAAGAATTGAAGTTGTACAAGCTCTAGTGATCCAGAATATACTAGGTGCTTAGGAAAAACCTAGAAGATACCATGAGATGTAACTACAATAAATTTTCTATTGTAATCAAGACTCAGATATATCAAATACTATAGGTTGTTGTTATGAAAGGCTGCATGCCTGTGAATGATCAGAGTAGTGCAACAAAAGCGTGGTGGGCCCATAACCCACAGGTTCCAAAATGATACCCCCGGTTTCTCTCGAGATGAGGACATCTTGATTTCTCTAAGGGGAGGAGGATGTAATATTCCCATGCAATTAAAAGCTAGTTGGTTAGTTTGAAAGTTAGTTAGTCAATTAATAAGTTAGTAAGGTCACTAACTAAAGACTAACCTAGGTAAAAACTAACTAACATTAATAACTAATCATTTTTATTTAATTAAAAATATAGGTAAAAAAATTGAGAGTCGTAAATCCAATATTTTTATCGGATTGACAAGGACCAAAATTAATGTGTATGGTTTGGATGGTCCAAAAATATTAGATTTTGGACAAAACTAGTATATTTTAGATATTTTAGATATTATCCTAAAAAAGATATAGAGATTTCTAGAACTAGATGTCATTTAAAAGAAATTATAAGTAATGTTTTAATTAGTTTCAGAGATTTTATAAAAATAAAAATAAAGAAAAGTGACTAGCGAAATCGCATACGCCGTGATCGCAGTCTACAAGCAGTAGACAACACTTTGAACAGAGAAAAGAAGGAGTGAACTGAGAGTTTTCTAACCAAGTGTTAATACAAGTGTCTTGGGGTTTTACCCCCCTTTCCGAGCCAATGGAACCATCAGATTTATGATCTGAGCATCAGATCATTGAATTTTCCAAGATCCCCCGCCACAAAGATCTCCTTTTCTCAGCCACAAGCCTTTCCTCTAATTCACTATAAATATGAGGCATGGGGAGGCACAAGGGCATAAGGAGGCTTCGAGAGGCTGCGAGAGAGAGGTAGAGAGAAGGATACCCTCCAAGAGATTGTGAGAGAAAACTTGAGAGAGAGAGAGAGTGAGTGAGAGAGAGTTACCCCGAGAGGCTGCATAATTCCCTCTATCTCGATCCTCAACTTAGCCATCTTCTCTTACACTCTCCCATCTCGAATCTATTCGGCCTTCTTTATCTCTTGAATCTACTTGTGGACGATGACCTCCAAGTGAAGAATGTTGCATGCAGATGGCGATCCCACAATTAGAAATAAAGCTTCGGGCAAAGGCATCACTGTCAATCCAATTGTAGTACATGTCGTAAGTAATGTATTTCCAAATTGATAGATGCTTGTTTTGATTCTTGTATGAGATACGTTAGGCCTATACTATGATGCACAAGTATAGGTCATCGAAAGGGATAAATTTTATCTCACGTATTCAAAAGATCGAGCTTGCAAAGTGCATGTATTAAGGAAAGTTAATTGCACCTAGTTGCATATGGCTTGTTCGTTGATAGAGCAATTACAAGGAGGAATCGGTCAAGGGTTATAAATGGCATAATCATGACATTAAAAATTATGCATACAAGAGTTAAGTAAATTTTACATAAAATCTCTCTTTGATCCCAAGGGGAAGAGCAGATATGCGATGAAAATATTATTACAACTATTTTTGCATTGTTTGGGAAGAATACAATTGGTTTTTTTATTGGATGATCTAACAACGTCCTAAATGATTTTACATTCAACTAGTTGTTAGTTGTTGTTTGGATGATGTTTCAAGTGCTTGTGATTTATGGTAAATGCATGGCAAGCGTCTGTGATGACAAGTTTCCATCATGAGAATAAATGAATGTTTTCCTAGAAACTGATATTAGGGTTGAATGCCTTGTTGTGCTGGATTCTTAAAGGATTTAATTAAGGAAGGATAAATTACATGGGTGGATCACCTCCATGATCGCACCGTGGATTAACCCGAGAGGGCAATGCTCGATTCATGGGCCAAAGGTCAAGTGGTGAAAAGGCCAACCACGGGAATGATGTTTCGCTCTTAGACAGCTTGCGGGTCAGGTGGAGCTCTAGACACCCCTTGCTAGGTCTAGAATGGAGTTGAAGACCTTTGTGGCCCCCAATGTCTGGGCATGTTGGGAGATCCTATTCTAGATGAAGGATTGAATTTGTGGTGCTATGTGATTTGGACCAGTTACTTCTGCAGGGCAAAAGGGATACTTCTGTTGGACAAAAGGGATACATAATTTCTCCTGTGTATGGGCGGGAGACAAAGATTAACTTGAAGATAAGTTAAGGAACTTGTTTGTCAATATATTGCTTGCTCTGTTCTCGTGTACGTGCTACAAGTTATGCAAACGAACCATGTTCCCTAAAAGGCTTAATTAATGAAGCCGACTTTAAGTATCACACATAAATGTGGTAGGACCTAATTAAAAAACTAAAGCTATTAAGGGAAGCGAGTGGGCGGAACCCCCGACGGATCTATCCTATGGCAGGGTGGTCCCAAGAGAACTGGGAGGCTTCTCACAAGATTTTACCATTGTTCGACCTTTAGGTATTATTAGGTTACAACCCAACTCATGCCGTTTTAGAGGATCGGAATGGGACTATGCCCTACGCGCAGAGAGGTTGAGCAGCTCATCCCTCTCGTTTCCCATTCTCTTTGAACCAAGTGTGGCATGATTTTGCTTTGGCTTGGGTATCTCTGCATAAAGTAGGATGTCCAGGATTCAATGCTAGAATATTGTTAGGAGACCTTGGCCACTAGAAGCCCAAATTTCAGGTCAATCCTACTGGGTTCGGCTGTGAACGTTCCGTGCGAGGCCGATTCGGGAAACCCTAAGCAACAAAACTCGAAACATTACATGGGATGCCAGGCAGTGACGCTTCGATTCGTTTCTCGATAAACCGCTAAAACCGTGCCCAGGCAGCAAATGGGCGGGCACCTTATAGTTGGTATCAGAGTGAAACTTCATAATGATGCATGATTGATTAATGTATGGTTCATAGACATATCCTAAATAGAATAGTCTAAATTGTATGGCTTGATTGCTAGGCACCTCCTGCACCCACAAATGCTAACATGCAAGAGAATAAATTTCTTCTCAAGCAAATTAAGGCACCCGAGTTTGATGGAGAAGGAATAGACGTCGCAGTAGAGGCAGAGATATGGATTGAGTCGATGGATGATTATTTATTTGCTTCGGGAACTACTTCTACCAATCAAGCAATGATAGTCAAACTTAAGATAGTTGGCCAGGCTCGGTTATGGTGGAAGCAATGGTGCAAGGATCAAGGTATTTTCCAAGTTGCTATCACTTGGGCTCAACTGAAACATGTTGTACGTGGATGATACCTTCTGCCAACCTACCAGACTTTTAGAATGAATGAATTTTTCAAGCTCAAGAAGCTGGAATTAAACTTGGAACCCTACTAAAATATGTGCCACCTATGGATATTCCACAACAAGTATTCAAGTTTTTCCATGGCCTAAAAACTCCTCTGAACCACCGTCTTGAAGCAATGCATCCAATAGACTTGCAAGATGCATTACTCCCAGCGAATCCAATCATCCAAGAACTCAAATCGGGCAATTGTAGCAAAGATGACTCCCGAGATTTGGGTAAGAGATGCCATACGTGTGGAAAGATAGGGCACATCTGTAGGAGATGTCTCTACCATCAATACTTCCATTGTAATGACCTAGGATACATCCAAGCAGAGTGCCCTAATCTAAGTCCAGAAGACATTGAGCCTCCAAGAAAACAAAGCTACACAGGTGCAATCTATGGATATATAAAGGAATCAGATGAAGCAGAAGACCTAGAACCAACAACACCTCTTCAGGATGACTAGAAATTCTAGAACTTTTGTCAACATGAAATACAACTTTTATTGGAATAAAATTTACTCTTGTAACTATAGTTAACCTAAGTAATATGAGTTGCATCTATTTTGAGCCTAGAACTTGCAAATGATTAGAGATACTCCAGCAACAAGGAATGATAATTATAACTTGCAATGAATTTTTCTTAAGTCGTTCCTTCTCAACTTATATAGATTGAGTCTTACCAAAATGTCGAAGCTTGGAAGTATTCTTTAATATTACAAGCAAAGCCAATTGTCCATGGACCTCAGTCCCGAACTAAGAAGAGGACGATCTGGAAACATAGTTTTCGAGATAAATGACCACTCCAATCTGCTAAAAGGGTCCTAGGACAATTTGGTCTAAGGAAGAAAATCCTACAAAGGACAACCAATAATCTTGTGACCACAAGTGATAAAGATTTGCGATGTTTCTATTGCAGGGAGTTAGGTCATTCAAAAGGGAATGTCCAAAGCACCCTAAACACCAATGCTGTGAGTGCCACAACATTGAATATAACTACACCAATTGTCCCAACAAAACTCGAAGAGAACTTGAGCTTACAAGAAATGAAGTTGTACAAGCTCCAATGATCCAGAATATACCAGGTGCTTAGAAAAAACCTAGAAGATATCCATGAGATATAATTACAATAAATTTTCTATTGTAATCAAGACTCGGATATTTCAAATACTATAATTTGTTGTTACGAAAGACCGCATGCATGTGAATGGTCAGAGTAGCACAACGAAAGCGTGGTGGGCCCATAACCCACAGGTTCCAAAATGATACCCCCAGTTTTTCTTGAGATGAGGACATCTTGATTTCTCTAAGGGGAGGAGGATGTAATATTTCCATGCAATTAAAAGTTAGTTGGTTAGTTCACAAGTTAGTTAGTCAATTAATAAGTTAGTAAGGTTACTAACTAAATACTAACTAAGGTAAACACTAACTAACATTAATAACTAATAATTTTTATTTAATTAAAAATATATGTTAAAAATTTGAGAGTCGTAAATTCAATATTTTTCTCAGATTGACAAGGACCCTAGACACCCTTCACGTAAGTTACAACATGAACAAGACTTATAAGCCATATTAATCACTAGTATTAATGTGTATAGTTTGGATGGTCCAAAAATATTAGATTTTGGGCAAAACTAGTATATTTTAGATATTTTAGATATTATTCTAAAAAAGATATGGAGATTTCTAGAACTAGATATCATTTAAAAGAAAATATAAGTGATGTTTTAGTTAGTTTTAGAGATTTTATAAAAAGAAAAATAAAGAAAAGTGACTGGCAAAATCGCGCGCTCCGCGATCGCAATCTACAAGTAGTAGATAGCACTTGGAACAGAGAAAAGAAGGAGTGAACTAAGAGTTTTCTAACCAAGTATCTTGGCAAGTGTCTTGGGGTTTTACCCCTCTTTCGGATCCAATGGAACCATCAAATTTATGATATGAGCATGAGATCACTTATTTTTCCAAGATCCCCCTCCACAAAGAGCTCCTCTTCTCACCCACAAGCATCTTCTCTAATTCACTATAAATATGAGGCATGGGGAGGCACAAGGGCATAAGGAGACCCTGAGAGGTTGTGAGAGAGAGGTAGAGAGAAGGATACCCTCCAAGAGATTGTGAGAGAGACCTTGAGAGAGAGAGAGAGAGAGAGAGAGAGAGAGCGAGAGAGAGAGAGAGAGAGAGAGAGAGAGAAGTTACAAGCAGTAGAGATACGTTAGGCCTATACTATGATGCACGAGTATAGGTCATCAAAAGGGATAAATTTTATCTCATGTATTCAAAAGATCGAGCTTGCAAAGTGCATGTATTAAGGAAAGTTAATTGCACCTAGTTGCATATGGCTTGTTCGTTGATAGAGCAATTACAAGGAGGAATCGGTCAAGGGTTATAAATGGCATAATCATGACATTAAAAATTATGCATACAAGAGTTAAGTAAATTTTACATAAAATCTCTCTTTGATCCCAAGGGGAAGAGCATATATGCGATGAAAATACTATCGCAACTATTCTTGCATTGTTTGGGAAGATTACAATTGATTTTTTTGTTGGATGATCTAACAACGTCCTAAATGCTTTTACATTCAACTGGTTGTTAGTTGTTGTTTGGATGATTTTCCGAGTGCTTGTGATTTATCGTAAATGCATGGCAAGGGTCTGTGATGACAAGTTGCCATGGGAATAAAGGAATGTTTTCTAGAAACTAATATTAGGGTTGAATGCCTTGCTGTGCTGGATTCTTTAAGGATTTAATTAAGGAAGGATATATTTCATGGGTGGATTACCTCCATGATCACACCGCGGATTAACCCGAGAGGGCACTGCTCAATTCATAGGCCAAAGGTCAAGTGGTGAAAAGGCCAGCCACGGGAATGATGTTTTGCTCCTAGACAGCTTGCGGGTCAAGTGGAGCTCTGGACACCCCCTGCTAGGTCTAGGATGGAGTTGAAGACCTTCGTGGCCCCCAACATTTGGGCATGTTGGGAGATCCTATTCTAGATAAAGGATTGAACTTGTGGTGCCATGTGAATTGGACTAGTTACTTCTGCAAGGCAAAAGGGATACTTATGTTGGACAAAAGGGATACATAACTTCTCCTGTATGGGCGGGAGACAAAGATTAACTTGAAGATAAGTTAAGGAACTTGTTTGTCAATAGATTGCTTGCTCTGTTTTCGTGTGTGTGCTATAAGTTATGTGAACGAACCATGTTCCCTAAAAGGCTTAATTAATGAAGTTGACTTTAAGTGTCACACATAAATGTGATAGGATCTAATTAGAAAACTAAAGCTATTAAGGGAAGCGGGTGGGCGGAACCCCCGACAGATTTGTCCTACGGCAAGGTGGTCCCGAAGAATTGGGAGGCTTCTCACAAGATTTTACCCTCATTCGACCTTTAGATATTGTTAGGTTACAGCCCGACTCATGCCGTTTTAGGGGATCGGAATGGGACTATGCCCTACAGGCAGAGAGGTTGAGCGGCGCATCCCTCTCGTTTCCCATTCTCTTTGAACCAAGTGCAGCATGGGCCTACTTCGGCTTGGGTATCTCTGCGTAAAGTAGAATGTCGTGGATCTAACTCTAGAATGCTATTAGGAGACCTTGGCCACTAGGAGCCCAAATTTCAGGTCGATCCTAGTGGGTCGGCTGTGAACATTCCATTGCGAGGCGGATTCGGAAAACCCTAGGCAACAAAACTCGAAACATTCCATGGGAGTGCCTAGCAACAACACTTACATTTGTTTCTCGATAGACCGCTAAAAGCATGTCTGGATAGCGAATGGGCGGGCATCTTACAAAATTAATGGGGAGGAAAACTAGAAATGTATCAAACCTTTGCAAAGGAGAAAGTTAAAAAAAGAACAATTCATACTATAAATAGTTTCTATTCTAAGCTACTAGATTTCCCCATTCGGTTCTCGTTTTGGGCTAAACTTGATATGAGGACTTCCTACGTTATTGTGCATAATCTATTTATCTATGATTGATCAAGGGATGGTGTATTAGATAAGTGATGTTCTAAAATGGGTTAAGTCCCTATAGTAAGAGATGTGACAAGAAGAAGCTCACAATGAATGAACATTAAAGAACAAAATAACATTTACTACAAAACGTAGTGCATAATGAATGAACAAGAATGTTCCATGCATGCACACTTTTAATCAAGGAATGTGTTGCAAGATAAAAAATGAGCACACTACATGCATTGTAAGCCATCCAATAAGTAAGTAACATTTATAGCCTAGTCAATGAGTGGCTTCTTCTAAAAGGATTTGTTCTTTATGAAGGAAAAAGGAGTAATGGGTACCCTAAGTTGTGAGGCATTGCCTTTACAGTACAAGACCCTTAGTATTAGTAGTAAGACAACATGACAATCCTAACTGTAAGTCTAACTAATTCCTTAGTTGTTTCAAGCCTTGGGTGGATAGAGTTTTCATTTTAATGGTAATAGTCTCTTTCACACTAGTTGGTAACCATCCAAAATTTTTCTCAACCAAGAACCTCTAGCCATCAATAACCTCTAGACTCCTTAAGATTGTATCTTGGTAGAGTAGCAATGGAAGCATGTTATGCCCTTTATAAAAACCATGTTTAAGGGTGTATGTTATCAATAACATGCTCTTTGTAAAAACCATATGTAAGGAGACAAGAGGATGTTATTAGTGTGGAATCTTGGCTAGAGGGAAAAAATAGAGGCTAAAAGGATGAATGAAGAATTGAAAACCTTTAATTTGAACGTTTGTGAGATAGATCAAATGGTGCATAAAATGCATGAATGTGCACAATTGAATCTCATTAGAACTACACACCTAAAAAGGTCATAAGTTTTATTATGCTAAAGAGGAGTCATGTTTGTCCTTAAAACCATTGAAAAATCAATTCTCAACTCATCTATGGTATCAAAATTCTCACACACTTGTTTTTCAAGGAGTTTTATTTTTGTGTTCGCTCTTAATATGTGTATCAAATTTAGACTTGACTACATATCGTAGAACTTCACAATAATAACAAATTATTCACTAAGAATTGGATGAAAACAATTGAGGAAAAGAATAAGAAAGATAAGAGTGCATGAGACAAGAGAATGGGTATAATCTCCCCCCACGCATGTATGAGCACCTCTCCCATGTATATATTTAAAGACTTGTATTAGCTACTTATATTAAAAATAGTTGAAAAGCATCTCCTTTTTTGGGATTGAAACCCATGTTTTATCAATTAATATCTAATTCCTAGCAAATAAATATATCCTAAGGTTTACAAAAATAATAATCTACCCTTTAGGCTTTGCACAAAGGTTACATCCAAATAAATAAATTACACATATGTGCATACGATGTTTGTGCACTACAATAAAATACCATTTCTTTTGAACTCGTGTGGTATCTTACATATTCTATGAGGTGCATCTGATGCCAGGAGGCATATTCCACGGTGGATTCCATGCCACGGTGGATTCCGTGAGGTTTTACGGTGGATTCTGTAAACTTAGATGACCGGGGCTCATACACAAAGTGGATTCTTTGTGCGAGAAGTTGATGGGGACGCCTGTCCTTTTCGGGCGTTTCATTAATTTAGTGTGTACATGGGTGATTCCATAGCGGGTGATTCCGCAAAATACATATTAAATTAATAAACGTTTATGAGTTTAGAGTGCGCACTAGTAATAAATTAAGGTTAGGATTTATTTCTAACCACTTGATTTATTTATGTAGCTGAAGACTACTAGGTATTCACTTTTGTCGGTTTAATTGTATTATTTTACTAACGATTGTGAATGCTTCAGTTGATGTGTAGAGATAGCAGCAGTGGCGGAGGAAAGCATTGGAGTCTAGCGAGTATTCGACCTATGGATTATATTTTGATAGGCGCCACGCCTATATTTTGTTATGTCTATTGAGGCATCGATTATTTATTATTATTTTGTATGCGCCTATGCGCACGAATATGTTATTTCTATTTGGACATTGTGTTGGGCGTGCCAGACTCTATGGGCACCGTCCATTAGCTTTATTTCCTATTTTTGTAGAAAGCAAACTCAAAAGCTAAAAAGCTTGTCATATTTTTGTAAATTGGGCTATTATTGAGCATGAAGATGGAAATATACATAAAATACATGCTTTGTGAAGCGCTCACACAAGGCATGGGGGGAGATTGAACCCAATTGGTCTCTTGCTTCTTGTCGTTCATGCTTTTACATTGTTTTTTGTGCAAAAAGGTAGAGTTCATTGTTCTTGGGGACCTTCCGGGATTCACTACGTGCGCATACTGTGGCCAATCTGCGCACCAGTGGTATCAGAGCAGAGCTGAGATCAAGAGCTTCCAATCGCTACCCATCTCGGGCGAAGGCGGAGCTCCTGGAACGATCGGGCTCTACAGTCACTCTCGTCGCGAACCGTCGATACAGGCAGACTTCTGGCGATCAAGAACCCCTGTTTCTACTCTCAGATCGCAAAGGACCAGGCTGTACAGGCGGAGGACCACGCATTCATCTCCATCATCAAGTCATCAAAACAGAGAGATAAGCTTTCTTAATATCATAGTTAATTACTTCAAAAAGCTTAAGACTAAGCTTAGAAGCTTTAAAGAAGCTTCAAATCTTCAATTTTTCGCCGTGGTATAACAAGATGTGTCCGCGTTTTTCGCCGCCAGTGAAAAACGCCCCCCCCCCCCACGAAAATCAGATGATTAAGCTTATAGCTTAATCCATTAAAGCTAAGTCACATTACTCAAGTCAGACAAGACAAATTTTCACTCTGCAAGTCAACAAACTCCAGGTCCTGCACTCCAGAAGTCAAGTCCTGCAAGTCGACTGTAATCAAGTTCTGCAAGTTCACTAAGTTCTGCAAGTCTGCAACTCTGCAAGTCGACTAAGTTTGCAACTCTGCAAGTCAGACTAGTCAACTGGAGTCAGAACTGACTAGTGCTCAAAACTCCTAGAAGGGTTGTTCTTGCGCAGAAACTCTGAACTGCAAAGTTGTTCGTGGCAAGGTATTCTACCCATACGCAGGTTCGCTGAAGTATTTTCAGCATACGAAGAAGGAAATATCGCAGATTTTCTGAAATTTGAGAAAGAAATACCCAAAAACACATAGCCTTGTAACCCCGAATTTGAGCTACGCTCATCCCACTAACCTGATTTTGAGTGAGAAAGGTCTTTTGAGTTTTACAGGATGACGGAACCACATATGGATGATCCTATGGCTGAAGATGACCTACTTGAGCCTACCATGGAACAAAAGCTGGACTTAATCATGATGCAATTGGAAGAAGAACGAAGGGCTAGGCAAGCATTGCAAGCGCAATTGACAAAATTACAAAGAGCGTCTACCAACAAAGAAGAACCTCAAGCTGAAGATTTGATTCGACGTACCATCGACGCCACTCTTGAAGCTCAAACCATTCGCAAGGAATCAAAGATAAGTAAACGAAGTTTCAAATTTCGCACTTTCAATGGCATACGAGAAGGAAAGACTGTTTTATCATTCATTAGCCAGTTTGATGACTATTTCCATGAGGAAACCTATCCAGAAAAAGATAAAATCAAGTGTGTTACTAATCATTTGGTAGACAGAGCATCACTTTGGTGGACTGTAGTACACAAGAGCATAGAATGTCCTGCTACTTGGGAAGATTTCAAGAAGAAGTTCATGCAGAATTTCCTTCCACCGCAATTTCATGAGAAGGCTATCAAGCAATGGGATCTACTTCAACAACGGGATCGTGGGCCTATACCACAGTATACAGAGCGTGTTTGGAATGCACTCCTACAGCTACGCATGCTTGAAGACGTACCAGAGACGACACATAAGCGGAAGTATATGTCTGGACTTCTTGGACATTACTACGCTGAAGTGAACATGTTCAAGCCTGCTACCCTTGAAGACGCCATTTCACTAGCTCACGACACTGAAGATAAGTTACGCGGTAGAGACAGACGACCACAGCAATTCCAAGCCAATGGTAATTATGGATCTAAATAATTCAATTCCAATTTTAGAAGGTTTAATCCAGGTCGTTTCTCATCACCATCTTTCCGCAAGAATTGGGCTAAACCACCTGCATTACCATCCAATGTCAATCCAAATCCTAAGCCTATTCCACAAGCAAATCCAAATGTACCTAGACTTTCAGCCATTGCAAATAATGTAACCAAAGCCAAGCCAGTAGTATGCTATAAATGCCACCAGCCCAGACATCTCGCAGCAAATTGTCATTCAAAGAAGCCACCAGCTCATATCAACTATCTTGGAGCCATGGACGAAGACGAGCATGAGGATATGCCTGATTTCACTGAAGATGATGACGACACTACTACTACTTCCAACACTTTACCAGGTATGCCTACTCCACATTCATTATTGACTATGAAATGTTTGGTGCATGGAAAGGAAAAGACTATCTTCCATGATGACGGTAGTACTCATGATTTTATTTCAACAAAATTGGTAAAGGAATTGAAATTACAGACTGTACCTACGCATTATCGCATAAAAGTTGCATTTTTAGGCACTAGGTATAATGGTACACAAGAAGTACAAGATTTAGAGATTCAAATTGGTTCATACACTGAAAGAAGAAATTTCTTAGTTGTTCCATTACAGTCGAGTGACATTATTTTGGGAATGCCTTGGCGACACCAGCATAACCCAGATATAGATTATTCCACACACACAATGCATATTAATTTTCAAGGAAAATCTATTACATTATATGGTATGCATGCATCTAATGTTTTTCCACTGCTTTCGCATACTCAAGCAAAACGTGCATTACGCAAGAGTAGTAAATCATATCTCATTTGGGTGAATGAATTGCAAGCAAAGGAAAATCATATGCACCCTAGGCATAAGGAATTTCTTGCATATTTTAAGGACTGTTTTGCAGAAGACCTACCACCAGGTTTACCCCCTTCACGACCAGAAGACCATAAGATTGATTTGATACCTGGCACACAACCACCTTGCAAAGCACCATATAGGCACAATCAGATAGAGCAAAAAGAAATCCAGAGTCAAGTTGAGGAATTACTAAATAGAGGTTTAATTCGACCTAGCAGTTCTCCATTCGGTGCACCTGTACTCTTAGTTAAGAAAAAGAATAATACCTATCGTATGTGTATTGACTACCGAGCTTTAAATAAGATCACTGTAAAGAATAGGTATCCTATACCTAGAGTTGATGACCTTATGGACAAACTGCAAGGATCTTCTATATTTAGTAAAATTGACCTTAAATCTGGATATCATCAGGTGAGGCTAGATAAATCTGACATATTTAAGACTGCATTCAGAACACAGTTTGGCCATTACGAATTTTTAGTCATGCCATTCGGATTGACTAATGCACCTGCCACCTTTAGTAGAATGATGAACCGTATCTTTTTGAAATATCAGTATTGTGTGATTGTTTTCTTTGATGATATTTTGGTGTTTAGTCAAAATGAGAAAGAGCATTATGAGCATTTGTCATTAGTTTTTCAATTATTGAAAGAAAATCAACTGTTTGCAAATCCTGAAAAGAGTGAATTCTTTAAGACAGAAATTGAGTATTTAGGTCATATTGTATCATCTGAAGGAATTAAAGTTGATCCTAAGAAAATTGATGCAATATTGAATTGGCCTGTTCCTAAAAATGTGCATGAGTTACGCTCATTCCTTGGTCTTGCTAGTTTCTATAGGAAGTTTGTACGTAATTTCTCATTACTTGCTTTACCATTAACAAAACTTCTTAAGAAAGGAATTGTTTATCAATGGACTGAAACTCAACAGAAATCCTTTGACTTACTGAAACATGCATTAACCAATGCCCCTGTTCTACAGTTGCCTGACTTTAATAGACCATTCTTTCTAGTTGTGACTGATGCTAGCGGATCAAAATAGGAGCCGTACTAATGCAAGACAATCATCCTATAGCATATTCTAGTTGTAAGTTGAAACCCTCTGAGCTGAAATATTCCACATATGACAAAGAACTATTAGCAGTTGTACAAGCATTAAGACAGTGGAAACACTACTTAATGGGTTCAGAATTCATGATAAAGACCGACCAGCAAAGCATTAGACATTTACTTAGCCAACCCCAAATCTCTGACCATCATATCAAATGGGCTTCCTTTATTCAAAGTTTTCATCCTATCATTCAATACCAACTTGGAAAAGAAAATGTAGTTATTGATGCATTGAGTAGAAGACCTGCAATTCATAATATTTCTGTCATATCTTTTGATTCTTTGATTGCTATGAAAGATACATATCACCAGGATATGACTTTTCATTCTGATTGGAATAAATTAGTTCAAAATAATTTCATTCCTGTTGATTCATTGTCATATAATGATGGATTTATGTTTTATGAAAAGAGACTGTGTGTTACTATTCCATTCTGATCTTTTGTTTTGAATGAAATTCATTGTCCCCCATATCAAGGTCATAGAGGTATCATATCTACATTACGCATGTTAACTGAAGATTTTTATTGGCCACATATGGATGTAGATGTATCTAATTTCGTTTTTGAATGTTTGATTTGTCAAAGAGTTAAAAGACATCATGGTAAACAGTATGGATTACTAATGCCTTTGCCTATTCCATCTAAACCTTGGGAACACATTTCTATGGATTTCATTACTGGTTTATCAAATACTAAATCTAACCATGATATGATTTGGACAGTTGTAAATAGATTTAGTAAGCAAGCATATTTCATTCCATGTAAGAAAACTTTAACAGTATCACAAGCAGCACAATTATTTTTGAAAACTGTTTTTACTAACCATGGATTGCCCAAAGTTATCATTTCAGATCGTGATTCTAGATTTTGTAACAATTTTTGGATTACACTGTTTGCTAATCTAGGCACAAAGATTGATTTCTCATCTGCATTTCATCCAGAAACAAATGGACAAACAGAAGCCACAAACAGCACCATTCTAGATCTTTTACGTGCATATACTATCTCTAAACCTCAGACATGGGACACTCATTTGCATTTATTACAGTTTGCATATAACAATACACCGCACACATCTACAAAGAAAGCACCTTTTGAAATCATTTATGGATATAGATTATCTACACCTGTTGCATCTTTGTCTAATAGAATTCAGAGTGCTGATGATATTGCTAGTATGCATAACAGTATGTTTGATGAGGTTAAGGATATGATCGCTAAAGCCCAACAATCATATACCAAACAAGCCAACAAGAAAAGACAAGCCATGAATTTCAAAGTTGATGATTATGTTTGGCTGAGAATAGAAAAACGTAGACTGCAAAGTGTAGATAGACATCCAGTTGTCAAATTAGCTCCTAGATTCTATGGACCATTTAGAATCATTCATAAAATTAATGATAATGCATTCACGTTAGAATTACCATCTCATTGGAAAATTCATAATACATTTCACATTAGTTTATTGAGACCATTTAGAGACCAATTACCTATCCACCCTGTTTATGAAAATCCACCTTTATTAGAGGAAGAGACTGAAATACTTGAACCAGAAGCCATCATAGACACTGACTATATGACCACTAGAACTGGCCGAAGGTACTCTAGATATCTAGTAAAATTTAAGAACCATCCTGTAGAGGAAGCACAATGGATGCACGCTAGAGACTTAAATGCTTTCCCCGCTCTGTTAGCTCCACATTGAGCTAATAGCAATTGAGGTCAATTGCTATCCCACCCCGGGGGTATGATGCCAGGAGGCATATTCCACGGTGGATTCCATGCCACAGTGGATTCCGTGAGGTTTTACGGTGGATTCCGTAAACTTAGATGACCGGGGCTCATACACAAAGTGGATTCTTTGTGCGAGAAGTTGATGGGGACGCCTGTCCTTTTCGGGCGTTTCATTAATTTAGTGTGTACATGGGTGATTCCATAGCGGGTGATTCCACAAAATACATATTAAATTAATAAACGTTTATGAGTTTAGAGTGCGCACTAGTAATAAATTAAGGTTAGGATTTATTTCTAACCAGTTGATTTATTTATGTAGCTGAAGACTGCTAGGTATTCACTTTTGTCGGTTTAATTGTATTATATTTACTAACGATTGTGAATGCTTCAGTTGATGTGTAGAGATAGCAGCAGTGGCGGAGGAAAGCATTGGAGTCTAGCGAGTATTCGACCTATGGATTATATTTTGATAGGCGACACGCCTATATTTTGTTATGTCTATTGAGGCATCGATTATTTATTATTATTTTGTATGCGCCTATGCGCACGGATATGTTATTTCTATTTGGACATTGTGTTGGGCGTGCCAGACTCTATGGGCACCGTCCATTAGCTTTATTTCCTATTTTTGTAGAAAGCAAACTCAAAAGCTAAAAGCTTGTCATATTTTTGTAAATTGGGCTATTATTGAGCATGAAGATGGAAATATACATAAAATATATTAGCTTTGTGAAGCGCTCACACAAGGCATGGGGGGAGATTGAACCCAATTGGTCTCTTGCTTCTTGTCGTTCATGCTTTTACATTGTTTTTTGTGCAAAAAGGTAGAGTTCATTGTTCTTGGGGACCTTCCAGGATTCACTACGTGAGCATACTGCGACCGATCTGCGCACCAGCATCCCCCCCCCCAAATTTTTGGGAAGATTTTGTGGTCCTGTAGTATCTTGATGGAAATTCCTTGATTTATGTGTCTACCTCTCATTCTACACAAATAGTCTTTAAGTCATTGTCTCATAGCAGTGTTTTTGCTAATATGTTGTAAATAATCATAAAGGTATATATTTTGCATTTTGCAACCCTTTTAGTATTTTTGCTATTAGAATTAGGGTTACAACACCATTTTTCATGTTTTATTTTGTGTGCCAGAGTTGCATTCTCTCTCTCTCTCTCTCTCTCTCTCTCTCTCTCTCTCTCTCTCTCTCCCCCCACATAAGCCATTTCCTTCCCCTTTTGCCATTCTCTCTACCTCTTTCTCTCATCTGGTGGTGGATAGAAGGCATTTCTGCTCTATAGGAAATTTGAGTAAATATATCCTCTTACCATTATAGCTTGATTTTTTTTATTTTGTTCAATAATACATGCTTCACGATCATCATTTTCAATAGTGCATGCACTATAGGTGCCAACAATACTCACATGTGCATGTGCACCATATATACTCTATCTCATATTAACATACGATAATTTGTAATATGCCACAAAGTAGATGCCAATGAGGATCTTTGTGTGTGTGTGTGCATGTGTGCATGGAATAGATAGAAACAGAGAGGGTAAATGGTGGCCCTTCTCTAGACATGGAAATTGGTGAAGATAGATATTATTGGAGTGGAGCTACAAATTATGCAACTCAATTAGAAAGTAGACATTTTGTGGGTGCTAAAGTAAGTGTTTCATGTTGCAAAAGCATACAGCAATGTTGCAAAAGCATGAAACTCTCCTCACTTTTTGGCCCTTTCTTGGTTGCCTATATTGAAGAAAGCATACATCAATGTTGCAAAAGCATGAAACTCTCCTCACTTTTTGGCCCTTTCTTGGTTGCCTATATTGAAGAAAGGTTGAGTAGGTGAAGAATACACTAGGGGAGAGAGGGCACAAGCACAAAGGTGGTAGTCTACAATAAATCCCATCATAGATGTAGAAGGGAAGTTGCAAGTCACATTGGACAAAGGGTTTGCAATTGGCTAAAAGGGAGTTGGGTAAGTCAACACCAAAAAGCCAATGTGCAAGCATCAGTATGCACACACACTATGTACAATGGATAATACTAGCAAGGCCCTCCTACACACTATCAGTTTGGCTAAAAGAGCTTGACAACAAGAACCAGAAGCATGATGATGAGGCAATTCTAACCTATTATCCACTTTTCCCTATGCAAAAAATATTTTAGCTATTTCTAGCTCTTCACCCATGACAAAGTCGGCCTCTATTAAGGAGTACAGAACCACACATCACATACATTTTCACAATTTAACTTGATGTTGTGCTTTACACGGCCTAGATGTGAAATGCTTAGTAATAAGAGTTATATGAACACACCTAGTGCACAAAAAATCAATTAGAATTATTGAGAGTGGAAAAAGACTGAATTTTTTACTAATTTTTGTTGTTTTTTTGAGGACTCAATGATTGATTTTTGATGGATTTAGAGTGATGTATGGTTGTAAGGGAAGTATTTGAGAGTGTTTTGGATGATATTGATTATGTTTTAGAAGTTCATGATGATTCTCATTGGAGATATGAGGTTCTGTGATGTTCTGATAGGTTTTGATTCGTTCTGTATACCTTCTATATAGCTTCTGTTTTGTTCTGATTGTCTTCTGTATGAAGCATGGATTGATGATTGATGAAGATTGAGATATTTTGAAAGCTTATTGAATAGTTTTTGATAGTTTTTAATGGTTTGAGTATGAGTTATGAGGTTCTGATGACCTTCTGTAGACCCTCTGTAGAGCCTCTATCTTTGCTCTGTCTCTGTACTGTAACTGTACTGTAGTTGTTTTGGTGCTGTACTCTAACTGTTCTGTAGACCTTCTGTAGGTGTTCTATAGAATGTATGTGTGACTTTGGGAAAGTTTTCTAACCTTTGGAAAGGATGAATCTAAGTTCAAAAGAGCTAAAACAAGTGGAAGAAACAGCTGCTGAAGGCTGAAGAGAAGACTAAGTGACAGTGACAGTAGTGAGTTGTGAAAATACACTATAGTGGCTCCGGTGACTCTTCATATCAGACATACCTCTTGGGAGGTGCATCCAAGGCCTAAGAAGGATTATTGAGAGTTATTATGAGAGTATTTTAGTAAGGATATGATGTACTATTGATAGAGAGAGAGAGAGAGAGAGTCAGAGATAGTCAATTCTATCAAAATTGTGTAACTGTATATGAGAGATTGAGAGAGAACTATGAAGACATTGAAGATGAATAATATGTGATTGATTTCCATTCAAATATGGTGTATTATTTTGTGTTCTTTGTTATATTGAATAATTTTATGAAGATGTTGAAGATTATGGTTGATTCTATCAAATCCATGGGAGATATCTACTATGATGTTGCGTGAAGAATTGTTGTTTTCTTTGTTTTGATGATCAAAAGAATGAAATAAAATCTTGTTGATGTTACAAGATAGATTTTCTTGCAAGAGAATTCCCTTTTCCTTGGTGTTCCTCTTGGGGCTCCATGTTTTTGGTTCGCAGCCGGGGAAGCTTGCCATCAACAAGCACCAGAAGAGGCTGAAAATGAAGGAAATGGCATTGCCAAGAAGAGAAGAATTCAATGGATGTTTGTAAAGTTCCTTCTTCCACTGAAGAGTTGTAATTTCTCATTATCAAAGCCACTTTCCACAATAAGTTCGACTGAAGCCCCCTCTGACACTATCCTGTTGAGTCCAGACCAACTGGTTGAAGTCAACCCCCTGATGAATGACGCAATAAAGAGGCAAGCATTGGAACGAGTCCAGAGGTACGTGAGAAAAGAGAAGGCAAAAATCAAAGCTGAGAACAAAATCGCAGCAGAAGCCTCCTTTGACGCCTTAAAAGCACTCTTTACAAAAGTCCCTATGGCGACTCAAGGTCCCCTTCCTAGTCAGATTCATCCTGGAAATATTGATGACAGGCCAACAAATGTAGTCCCATTGCCAGTTTTTAAGGAAGAGTACAATGAAGACCCTGATCTTCATGTAGCAGAGTTCATGGTAGCATGTGTGGCTAACAATGCCAGAACCCCTGAGCATTGGTTAGCAATCTTCCCCGCCACTTTCAAGAGCGCGGCGTTTCAATGGTATGAGAGACAAGCAGTAAGAACTTTTGGCACATGGGATGACCTGAAGTTGGCCTTCCTCACTAAATTCAGGTGAGAAGGTTTTGAAGAGCGAATGCGAGAGGAGTTCACGAATCTCTGTCCTCTGGAGAAAGAGTAGAAGCTTATGTCTCTCGAATGGAATCCATCTTGAAGAGATGGACTAACCATCATTTGGACGAATGTATCCAAAAAGGAGTGTTTCTCAGGGGCCTACAAACTAGAAGTTCGTAAGTTCGTGAAATTGAGAAGACCAGTTAATCTGCAAGCTATAGTGGAAGGTGCAAGATTGTATGACGAAGTTGAAGCAAGACTGTCAATGACTTTAGGAAGGGGAGTCTTACCTCCTTCTATGCCTGGAATGGTATACCCACCAAATGCAATCCCAGGGACAGTTCCCTACCCTTATCCTTAGATGCAAACAGTGCCACAGTATAGTGCACCTAATCCAATGTGGAGACCGCAGACGACAGTGCCTCAAATGATGGTTCAATCACAACAACAGTGGCCTCAAACAATTCCTCCAATGGCGAATCAACAACAGTGGAATCCTACCAACTGGAATCAACAACCCCAAGTCTCAACAAGAGCTCTGAATCAGAGCCAGAGCAGAGGACCTTCTAGATCTATCCAACCAATGTATGTAGTAATTACAGACACTTCCCAAAATCCCACAACAAGCACTTTAGGAGGTGAAAATTTGAAGGACTATTTATCTAACTCGGTTGTAAGTATCAAGAAAGAGCTTCTGGATGTGATTACAGAGCAGTTATAGACGCTGAAGGTGAATACCGCCAATATATCCACTCCTGCAGGAGCTGAAAGAGATGTGATGCACTCTAATACATGGTGTGGGAAGTGTCATCAAGCGGGACATTTAGCCACTGAATGTACCTGAAAACCAACCATTCCTGGAGCCTTCTGTTCCTACTATTTGCGGAAAAACCATACAGAGGATATTTGCTCTCTGAAAGAGATGCATGAATGAAGACAGAAGGATGAAAATGCAAGATTCAACTTGCTAGAATCCAAAATGACAACACAGGATATTGGACCCAAGCCTAGAGAGTTTGGTCCTAATTTCGGTCCAAGGAGGTTTCCCTCTCAAAGTTACAGAGGACGACAGTCAGAGATCACAGGTGGAATATTATAGGTGTGGAGAAAAGGGACATATCTCCCTAAATTATCCAAACCCTAGACGATCTGTCGATTATAAGCCCTTATGAAACCGATGCAAAGGAGAAGGCCACACTACAAAGGACTGTCCCATTCCAGCCCCTGTAAAGGCCAATGCCACTGATAGCCAACAGAAGGTACAGGATCCTGCTTCCAATTTGGTAGAGTTAGAAGTTGCTGCTGTTACGCGCACTAGGAAGAAGGAACTAGTGGTACAGAATGAAAATAACTCTCCTACCAAGACTATGAAGTTCAACCTAGCTACAGAGGGACAGAGCAGTACAAAACATAACAATACAGTATAGAGCACTACAGTGCCATAGAGGGATGCAGAGACAGTCCCAGAGATAGGACCAAAGGCCCAGGAGATGGATGATACAAAAGCACTTCCTGAGACAGAAGAAGTGCCGATGCAGCAATTGTTAGTAGAAAAAGGAAAGATGAAAATGGGTGTAGCCCCATTCCCCAGCCGGTTGGAGAAGCCTGTGGATCCTATTAAAGATTATGACTTGGTCAAAGACCTAGATGCTTTTAAACCAAACTTAACATTCTGACAGTTGCTGATGCTGTCTCCCAGCTGCTGAAAGAGATTCAAAAGCATCTTGACAAGAAGACGTGGTCTGAGGATCGCTCCTTCAACAACGACCAAGACCAATAAGGCCCCGGAGCCTATAAAGGAAGTCGATGTGTCTAATGCCTTCCTAGATCCTGGAACCCCAGAGATTAGTGTATGGATAGAAGGATGATTCATTTCAGATGCATTGATTGATGGAGGCTCATCAGTAAACATAATGATGGATCTCACAATGAAGGACTTAGGGTTGCAAGGAATCTTCACAATGATGGAGTCAAACCGTTGGGCATCCTCCCATACGTAAAAACAACCCTTGCAGGAAGAGACTATTGGCTAACATATTTGGTGGTCAAACCAAATTCTTATGGGACCTCATACCCTCTGCTATTGGGAAGACCTTGGCTTTTTGAAGCAAGAGCCAGGACGCAACTGGTTCAAAGGAACACTAACCCTAGGCAGAGGACCCAACAAAGCAGTGTTAAAGCTGTATGGATCGCAAAAAGGCAATGGATCCACATCCATTGAAGTCATAACTGACTCCTCTAACGAGGCAACAGATGGTACATCAGGAGATGAAGAGGCTGTTAAGCAGATCTTTCCTAAGAGAACAGAGGCACAGTCCCTAATAGTGGGCACTGTAAGCCAACTGCCAAGGGAAGTAAAATCCTTGTCCATGGGTGAATATCTCTTGCCTCAACTAGAATTAACCTCTAAAATCACCTCTGACAGTGAAATAGAAGCATGGATGTATTATTATCCCTGTTACATGATAGTCGTAGAGACAGAGCAGAGTCAGTACAGAGACAGTACAGTTACAGAGCAGAGTCAGTACAGAGACAGAGCGGATACAGAGACAGTTACAGAGACAGTAACAGATACAGAGCCAGAGCCAGAGCCAAAGGCAGAAGCAAAGTCAGAACTGGTGAGACAGAAGCAGAAGCAGATGCAGAGGTAGAAGATCTGTTCTTCTCCTATAGAGCCTCTACAAAAGCAGAGACAGAGCCTCCAGAGGATGAGGATGAAACTGATAATGAAGTAGGCTATGAAAGTGCAGATGAAGAATTCCCTCTAATAGAGGATGATCTAGTTGATGTCCCTATAGAGACCTCAGAGGCCAAATCTCTCTGGGTGCTGGATGGAATGACCATGGTTCCATTTGGGTTGGTCAATGGACCACAAAGTATGCAGAATCTGTATAAGCAATGGATTAAAAGCATAAAAATTAAGTTCACCAATGGCTCCTGTCGCCCTGACTGTTCAGTCAAAAGAAAAGATGATGATGATGCCCCCTGCCAACAAAAGCCCAAGCCCTCAAAGCCACGGCCTCTAGCAGGTCCGTGCTATGTGACATTCCTGGATGCATCCTCTGAAGATGAAGCCTTGAGTCCTGAAGAGGTCATCACTCAAACAAAAGCAAACAAAGCTCTGATACCCTTCCAGCAACTTAAACATACAAATGAGTCATCTGTTCAGAAGGAGGACACTAGTTCTAGTGGGACATCAGACGAGGATACGACTCTCTTGAAGGAGTCAGACCTCTACCCAAAAGTAATCCGTGGGACATTTATCCGCGAAGTGGAATGTGAAAGACAAGTAACGTTCCTGGATGCTGAGGGTACTGAACGTCACCTGAAAGTGGGTCTCAATCTTCCAGAAGAAGAACTGGTGGTCTTGCAAGACCTACTCAAAGAGAACTTAGATGTGTTTGTTTGGTCGTATAAAGACCTAAAGGGGATTGATCCCACAGTATGCCAACATCACATTGACCTAGAGCCCGATGCCAAATCTGTAAGGCAAAGACAAAGACGGATGAATCCTAATTATTCTGCTTTGGTGAAGGCCGAATTATTGAAACTTCTTGAAGCAGAGTTCATCTATCCCATGGCTAACAGTGAATGGGTTTCGCCCATTGTGGTAGTACCCAAGAAGAACGGAAAACTTCGAATATGTGTTGACTTTCGAAAGCTCAATTCGAAGACGAAGAATGATCATTTCCCCATCCCTTTTACAGACCAACTGTTGGACACAGTGGTAGGCCATGAGCTGTATTCCCTCTTGGATGGATTCAGCGGATATAACCAAGTCCAAATCGCAGAAGAGGACCAATCTAAAACAACCTTCACCATAGAATGGGGGACCTATGCCTACAGAGTGATGCCATTCAGACTCTGTAATGCTCCTGCCACCTTCCAATGAGTAATGATGGTTGCCTTCCAAAATCATCTTCATGATTTTATTGAGGTGTATCTTAATTACTTTTGTGTCTATAGTTTGATCCGTGAGCACTGGGGACACCTAGAGCAATGTCTTGACAGATGCCGAGAGTATGGGATTTCTCTCAACCCCGACAAATGTGTCTTTGGCGTCTCCTCAAGAGTTCTTTTGGGCCATATTGTCTCTGCACAAGGAATTGCAACAGACCTGACAAAGATTGAAAAGATTGCCGCCTTAACAGCACCGACGAACCTCAAGCAATTGAGAGGATTTCTTGGCCATGTGGGCTATTATAGAATATTTATTGCACATTTTGCAACTAAGGTAGCCCCTCTGCACAAGTTTCTAAGGAAAGAAGTTGATTTCCTTTGGACGGATGACTGTGAAGAGGCCTTTAATACCCTAAAACAGTGCCTGATCCAAGCACCTATTTTACAGCCTCCTGACTGGACGAAGGAGTTCCATGTGCACACAAATGCATCCATTGAAGGGCTAGGTGCTATCCTGTGTCAAAAGGGCCCCTCTAAATTAGACCAGTCGATATATTATGCAAGCCGAAAGGTCACTGATAGGGAACGGAACTATACAGTGCAGAGCTTGAGTGCTTGGCAATGGTGTTTGCACTGGAGAAGTTTCGACACTATCTATTGTCCACACATTTCAAGTTCTATGTGGATCATGAAGCCCTGTCCTTTCTGATGAACAAAGCAGATGTTAAAGGACGGCTGATGAGATGGTTGCTCCTATTCCAAGAGTTTGACTTTGAAGTAGTCACTAAGCCTGGCCGCTCCCATGTCCTAGCCGATCATCTATCACGGATCTCTCAAACAAAAGAGGAGGAACAGGATGATCCAGACCTTCCTGATGCTTCCTTGTTTTTAGTTGACATAGTTACTCCTTGGTATGCAGACATAGCCAACCTCTTGGCAACTCAACAATATCCTCCTGGCATCTCAAGTCGTGAGAGGAAGAAGCTTCTCTTAGAATCAGCCCCTTACACCTTACTAGGCGGTGCAATGTACAAGAAAGGCAAAGATGAAGTGCTGCCAAGATGTGTCGCAGGAGATGAAATCGGCATAGTATTGAAAGCATGCCATGATGAACCATGTGGTGGACACTTCGCAGGAGAAGCGACAGGCAGGAAGGCTCTGTTAGCAGGATACTGGTGGCCGACCCTCCACAAGGACGCATATGATTACTGTAAAAGATATGATTCTTATCAGCGAATGGGGAAACCCACCAAAACAAGTGCCATGCCACTGCAACCCATTCTTCCCCTAAAATCGTTTGAGAAGTGGGGGATTGATTTTGTGGGTCCCATTGATCCACCTACCAGACGGAAGCAGAACAGATACATCCTAGTATGTATGGATTATGTCACAAAGTCGTGTGAAGCTAAAGCCCTAAAGCGGGACGATGGTAATAGCATAGCCCTGTTTATGTACGAGAATATTATCACCCGTTTTGGTAGTCCCCTTGAGCTGGTAAGTGATAGAGGTACTCATTTCCTTAACAAAATCATGGAGGAGTTGATGCTCTAAATATAGGTTTCTTATCCACTTTGCAGGTTCTTAATGTGCTTGATCCCAAGCTAGGGGATCAATGGTTGCTTCCCTCATATCAGCATTTGCTAGGAATTTCAACTTGGCAATAGTAATCACTGAGTCTGGGCTATCAAACTTCAGTGTAAATGGTCGAAACCTCCATTGTTTCCACTGCAACGAACCCGGTCACTTCAAGAGGCAATGTCCCAAGCTCAGCGCATCCTTTGCTCGATTCTGACAAGAACGATTGTTGCACATCATCACGACTGGGATGATCGACTTACAGAGGCCCTCTAGGCGTACAGAACCTCTCATAAGGAAGCTACAAGACATACCCCTTTTCAGCTAATGTATGGTACAGAAGCCGTCTTTCCTGTTGAGCTGGAATTGCCCTCTTTGCGAGTGGCAGTTAAAGAATGCTTGGGAGATAATGAGTCACTACAACGCCGTCTCCTACACTTGGAATGCTTGGATGAGATACGGCGGATGGCCCTACAGTGCATGGAAACCACTCAAGCGCGACGTAAGGCCTATCATGGCAGTTTCATCAAGCACAAGGAGTTCAAAGAAGGTGATCTTGTCCTAGCATATGATTCAAGATTTGACAAGTTTCCTGGCAAGCTCCAACAACGGTGGATGGGCCCGTACAAGGTACTTGCTGTCAATCCTAATGGTTCTGTTCAGGTGCAGACCATTGATGCCTCTGATGATACTTTCCTCATCAATGGCTATCGCCTCAAAAATTACTTCTCCCTGGGGATCTTGACAATCACAGTCGACCTACCCTTTCCCTTTTGGGCATCGCACTGTCCTTCTTATTGTGCTTCTGATAGCCCTTATGATTCTCCTCATGAGGCGGTCTCGTTCTACTACCCTCGCAGAAACATCTCAATCCAACATTGTTCTCTTCTCATCTGATCCAACAACGGTGGTGAGGTTGGTCCTAACATATGGTATTTCTACCATTCTCTTTCTTAAGAAAAAAAACACAAAAAAAAGAAAGGAAAAAGAAAAGAAAAGAAAAACAAACAAAACAAATGAAACTGTTATGAGAGAAAATGAAGAAATTCCCTGTCATAACAGGCCTCGTTCCAAGAAAAGGTGGAAACACCCTTGGGCAAGAAGCTGACTATGGAAAAGGTGGTAACACCCCGCAGTTCACGATAGCTAACTCACCAGCAGAACCTCTTCAGCAAGCAATTTGAAGCCACCTCCCTTGGTGCGCTGTCTTTGCAATATCAATCCGTCTGCCCTTCTTAACAGACGACTCTTCTTACCAATCATTGACGTACGAGATTTGTAGGATGCCTCCTTGGGTATGCCTTGTCCTCAAGATCCTGATGATAATAATAGTCGACATGATCTTCATCACCAACCTTTGGAGTGATGTGAGCTTTCATCCTAACCGGATGAGGACGTGAGTATGGGTTGCCCTCTGTATCTATCAGAGAGTGAGACAGAGGGTGGGGTGAGTGACCAGTCTTTCCTTTCAAATCAAATGAGAGGTGAGATGTGTGAACGGAGTGTTGCACGTACGGGAAGGGCCTCTCAATGCACAAAGCACGATTTGTTTCTGTGCACTGCACTATAAGGCTCCTTGGCCTTCCTTCTTGCACTGTATGCCAGCATAGGGTGGGATGCACAGTTGCACCATCAAATATGCACAAGGCATACAATCTTTGCACAAGTGACCATGAGGATTACATCAACGGGTTTCAAGAAATGGATGCCCTCTGTATCTTTCAACAGAGCGTGAGACAGAGGGTGGGCTGAGTGTGACTGGAGTTTCTTCAATCAATTACCGAGAGGTGAGGATTAAGGGAAGTTACAACCTTTGGCATCCGGTATGTTTCCATTTCCCTATGCACCCACGGGCTGGGTTTCTACCATATGCACAAGACACGTCATTCTGTTCTATACACTGCACTACAAGGCTCCCTTGCCTTTCTCCTTGCATCTATGCCAGACGGGTTGGACGCACTGATGCACCATCAATTGTGCACCCTGGCATACTCCCTCTGCACCATTCCTTTGGCTCGGTCAACCCTATCCGTTCATGTTTTAAGTGTAGGGACGCGTCCCTGCGCGTCTACATTGCATACCCCTTTGCATTTGCCTTAACATGATAATGCATCTATGCCTAACCCGCTTTTACCCTGATGGGGTCCCTTCCCCACTCACCCGTCCATTTTCAACCCACCCTTGGGGCCGTTCCCTTGCAATTTTCCTTCATTCCCTGATTTTGTTGTCCTTCCATGTGAACGTATCCTATGTTCATCGAAATTCCAATCCCAACATATTTCCTTGTTCATCCCTTTGAACTGACCATTTTTCCTTTTTACCAACCCTTGTTCCGACAAACGGTTCTAAAGTTATTAATTTTTGAAGTATTTTGTGTAACTTGGTCGGTTTTCTATATGTATGCGTCTTTATTGCTTCGGAATGGTGATCTGACATGATAGCCCTGACCTACACCTTCCCCCTAACACTTTTCCTTTTTACTCCCTATCATTTCGATGCACGGTTCATCCGTTATTAATTTTTACGAGTTTTCGGGGCCATTTTCGTGCGTCTTTTTCATATTTTTCCATGTGAACATGTCATATTTTAATCGGAATTCCTGTTTGATGTGACGGCCGTGTTCCTCCACCTTTCCTCACATTTTTCCTTCTTTCTCCCCCCTATTTTGCTCGTCGGATTTTTAGTTACTACTTTTTCCATGTGTTTTCGGGTCCATTTTTCGTGTTTTTTGCATGTGCACCCCTCCTAATTCCCCCGGAACTCAGTTTTGATGTGCCATCCTTGTGCAACCCCTTTCCTCACACATTTTTCCTTTTTCCTACCCTCTGTTTCGGTGAACCGATTTTTTGTTATTAATTTCCGACCTCGTTTTTGTGTGCCATTTTTCCGTTTTTCCCATGTGAATGCATCCTATCTCGGTCGAAACTATGTTCCCACGTGATAGGGTTGTTGGACACATTCTTCTGCACCTTTTTCCTTCTTTCCGTCCTACATTTCGGCAAGTGAATTTTTCGATATTAATCCCCGTATGTGTTTTCGGGCCTTTTTTTGCATTATTCCCATGTGAACGCCCTCATTTTCCTCCGGACACCCCGTCTTACTTTTCCATCATTTTCCCCTCCTCTCTAGGCCTATTTTTCCTTTTTACGGATTTTCGTTTCGACGAACGGTTTATGAGTTATTAATTTTTCTTTATTTTTTCGTATTCTCGTGTGCCTCGCCTTGCACGTGAACGCATGCGTTTTCATTTTTTCATGTCTCGAGATGCCCCCGTCACGTCCGCGACTTGCGTGTCGACGTCCCCGCCCCGTCGGGTCCCACCAATGCAAATTTTTTTTTTATCCCCGCCCCGTGCACGCGCGCGGGATGGAGCGTGCCACCTTTCCCTCTCTTTTCTTTCTCCATTAATTAATTCATTTATTAATTATTATTATTTTAAAAAAAACCAAAGGGAACTTCCCCGCGTCCCAACCAACCCTCCCTCTCTCTCTTCTTCTTCTTCTTCTTCTTTCTTCTTTCTCTTTCCTACCCCTCTTTCTCTCTCTCCGACCCTCCCCCACCATCTCCCCCCATCCTATCCCCTCCTTCCCACCCTCCGTCCTTCAACCGTCCCCTTCCCTACCCCATCTCCTCCTTTCCCTCTCTTTCCCTCCCCCTCTTCTCTCTCTACTCTCTCCACCCTCCTTCTTCCTCACTCTCCCTTCCTCCTCGCCTTCAGCGCCTTCCCCCAGCGACGTCTCCACCTCCTAGCGGCGCTCTCCGTCGGCAGCGTTGTCTCCTCCTACCTCCTAAACCGGCCGCGCCGCCACCCTCGCCGCTCCTCCCCTCTGCACCACCGCCCTCACCGCTCCTACCCTCCTCGCCGCCGCCATTCCCTCCTCCCTCCTCCTTCCCCCCTTCCTCCTTCTCCTCCTCCTCCTCCTCACTGTGACTACAGGTAAGTTAACTAACCACACATAAGTTAACTAACCACAAATCAGTTAACTAACCACAATTAAGTTAATTAACCTTAATTAAGTTAACTAACTTTAATTCAGTTAAATTAACCTTAGTTAAGTTACACTAACCTTACTTAGGTTAGTTAACTCTAGGTTAGTTACACTAACCCTACTTAGGTTAGTTAACTCTAAGTTAGTTCCACTAACCCTACTTAGGTTAGTTAACCCTAAGTTAGTCAAACTAATCTTAGTTCAATTAGTTAACCCTAGTCTCCTCAACCTAACCTTAATCTAACTAACCCACCTTAGGTTAGTCCCCACCTTACTAACTAACCCTAGGTTAGTTAGTCTAACCTAGGTTAGTTAGCCCTGACTTAGCCTACCTAACTAACTTTGACTAACCCCGACTAACCTGACCTGCCTTGACTTAGCTTACTTAACTGACCTAGACTAACCCAGACTAACCTAGTCCCCCTTGACTCACCTGACTTGACTTAGTTTGACTTACCTGATTTACCCAAACTAACAGGACTTAGCTGACTTGATTTGACCCTACTTACCCAACTAACTTGATTTTCATGATTTAATTAATTTATAAATTCATTTCCACTCAAAAAAATTTCCAAAAAATTCTAAAAATTCCCTTAGATTTTTGCCAATTTTTGGAAATTTTCCCAATGGAAATTTCCACCCCCAAAATTACAGAAAATTAAATATTTGACCATTTATTCAAAATTACCTACAAAAATGCAGAAAATTCATTTAAAATTAGTAAAAATACAGAAAAAATTCTGAAAATTTCTAAAAAATCCACCCACTCCCCCGACCTTTTTCCATTCATTTTTCACTCTAAAATATTTTCATACAAGGCACCAATATTTTTTTTAAACAAAAAAAAACAAACAAATAAAATAGATTAAACATAAAAATCCAAATCTTATTTTCCTAACATAAATTGTGGATATTTTCTAACTGGCTGAAATTTTATTTTTCCTTCATCACATATCCATATTTCATTATTATTCCTTTTGATTTTTTTTTAAAAACACACAAACAACCAGATACAATCTATTAACAAACAAATTCCGAAAAACACACATAACTCAAACAACCACACATAATAAACTAAATTAACCAAACCACATTATAAAACCAACACAAACACACCTAAAATACCAAACAAACAAAATCTAAAATTAAAAATAACTCATAATAATAAATCATAATAAAATAAAAATAAAATAATAATAATAATCAACAAACCCACTAAGGTGTTATCTTTGTTGTTCAGTCAGTGGTCTTTACTTTTCTTTGACTGGATTCATTGCTTTTGGGAGACTCTTCCGTGCACCTTCAAGCCATTGCATACACATCCCTTCCAGGTATTTATTTTGTGCGCTTTATTTATTTTCATTACCTCCTTAATCACAAATTAATTGCTAAAATGAACTATTTATTCACCCACATTTTCCATGCACATTCGCGCTAAACACACAATTTCATAATTTTAAAAATTAACCAGCCGTTCACTTTGCACCCGCTACGTGCGCTTAAGAGGCACTTTAATTTGTAATAAAAATGAACCAGCCGTCACAAGAGCACGCGCTGGCAAAAAAGTGCTCCACATCACTCTTAATTTTTAATTAAGGAATTTGCGTTTAGAGACCCCGTCTGGCCATCGTAGTCCGGGTTGCGCTAAAGCACCGTTTCACCTTAATAATTTGTAAATTTTAAGAAGGAACTGCCGTTTTCTTATTAAGGTTTATCACCTAATAAAATGTCACCCATTGTTAATCATTTATTAAAATGAACCCTTCATTAAAATATTTTCCCCTCACTGCACTTTTCTCCCCTTTTTAATGAACACGCTTCGTGGGATGGTCACGTAAGAGTCTATTAGTTGACACTGATGGTCCGAGTTATGGTCACGTCTTGATGTACATTTTTATGGTAGTCTGATTTGTCCATGTGTTACGATTACGGGTACGGTGTGTAGTTTTTTCTTTCTTGCCTGATATGGGGATTTAGGTGCTTGCATGTTGCATCGCATGAAGCTTTCGGTCGCATATGTATAGAGGTCATGCCAAAATTTTTCTAGGCTGTATATTGTCTGGGATGGTAACTGGGTTAGTGACGTCTATGTTTGTATGAGTGTCCTTCTTTTTGGATTGATTCCTTTTTTATAGCCCTTTGGTTGTTTTGCAGGCATTCTTTGTGACTATCTGTGTTGTGGTGTGTGTGTTTACCATCTGAATGGCCCCTACGCTCCTCCTCCTATCCAGTATGTCCCACTGGTCAGTAGGGATTACTCTTCCCTACTCACTTTTGAGCCTCTCACGAAGGCGGGACTCGCGACTTTCATGGTTGCCTCCTTTCCCTTGATTCCAGAAGATCCATCCATGTGTGATGAGTTCCTGGCCTCATACAGCAAGAAGTCGGGACTGGTCCATGGTACTTCCATGACTTTGACACCTCGAGGATTAGGGAAGGCTCTGTCTCTTCCCTACAAAGGAGAGCCTTTTGTTACAGCTCGCCAACTATTCTCTAACGATGAGATTTTGAAGCTGTTACAAAAATAGACCAAGGAAATTCTGGATGTCAAGAAGGTGATCAACACTTCGAGAGTTTCCTTTTCCATGATCAATGATCCTGTATGGAAGTTGGTTTGCCAGTTTCTCCAAGACAAGTTTATGCATACCAAGACACCATCCCATTACTTGTCAAAAAAGCTCTTTACAGCTTCATGGATGGTGTTAAAAGGAGTAGCTATTGATTGAGCACTTACCTACTCACAAATATGGATCAACATTTCGTTAAAGTAACTAGGGGCAATGTTACCAATGTCACCTATGGATCCTACTTGTCTGCCTTCCTGACCTACTCAAGTTTAAAGAAGAGTGTGCCTCCACCTCCTCCATCTGATCTAGTACCTCCTCCTCCACCTTCAGATGAGTTAGAACCAATTGATATAGAGGATCTGGATTCTCCTCCTCCCCTGGTCATACAGTGCAAACGCTTGAAGCGGGTGGCAAATAAGGCTCCTTCAATTCTTCCTTTAGTGCCAATTCCTGCTACATCTGGCAGCGATCTCCCTGCTTATCTCACATGTAATAACCTGTTCAGAGCACATCGAGAAGGTTCCTTGGACATATCAGTCCCCTCACTAAACAGTCTAGTCTTGGAAGATGCCATTCCATTCCTATGTAAAGACATCCAGAGTTCAATTGAACTGTCAGTGTTGACAGCCTGTGTTCAACAGTTGTATGCTTCCTTTTATGAAGAACTAATGCAGTCCAAAGACCAGTTGCATAAGGCAACATCCGAGTTAGCCTCTGCTAAGGGCACACTGGCATATCTGTTTAAGCAGATGGAGCAACAAACCCAACTGATTGAAACCCAATGAGATGAGATATCTTCTTTGAAGATTCAGTTAACAGAGGCTCAATCAGAGGTCACTAGAATCTCAGAGGAGAAGGAGAGGATATCCAAAGAAGTGCATGAGTTTCAAACTCTCTTAGATGTAAAACTCTCCGCCTTACAGATTGCTAATGACACAGTGGAATCACAAGCTTCCCAAATCAAACAGTTGCAAGACCAGCTGGCACAGTCACGGTCTATTCCTCCAAGCCCTAATGTTCCCTTGATCCCTTCTCTCTCACAACAGGACTTGGCAGTTCTCCAGAGACAGGCTACCTTATGTCCTCTCTTCCAAGATAAAGTGGAAAGATTCTAGTCCAGGATCCTGAGTTGCTTACAGAAGTGGTCCGTATGGTGTTTGAAGATTCTGTCATGACAGATACCATGTTGCTCTCATATATGTATCTACGGGGAGACTTGTTGATTCCAGATGAAGTGGATATGGCCTGGTATGTGGGAGATATGGTTTACAAGCTGTTTTGTATATCAACTATTTGGAGTTGCGAATAGATGACATGTTCCAGAGTTACTCCTCAAAAGTGGCTACTTGCCTTAATAATTCCTAGCACTCCATGATTGATTTTGTGGTCCTGAATCAACGACAGAACACAACTTCTATCTATGTACAGAGCACTAACCAACTAAGGGTGGATCTCTTAGCTCACCTTTTCACAAATAATCCATTTAATTCCACCTTTTTTTATGCCTATCAGAGAAGATCTCTCTTAGGTCCCTCTGTTCCTAGGCTACTGTATTACCAACAAATGGCTCATCATTATTATACATATCGTTCCCTCTATCAAACCAATTCCACAGCCATCTTACCCCTTCTTTTCCAACCTCAATCTTTTTCTCAAATTCCCATATTTACATACTGCTCTTTTATCGAAGATAGAGTACTTTCCCCTTCTCCACCATGTCCTTCTCCATCCATTCATATACCTTCTACCTTTCCTATTTATCAATTAACACCCTTCCTAACTGATTCCCTAACATTTTCAACCACTCCTTCTTTAACTTATTCCTCCTTTTATGATTTTGCCTACCCATCTCTTCATCCATTTTTACTTATTCCACTTCCATCTCTTGCCACTTCTATCTCTCAACCCCCTCAGTTGGTTAGTGAATATGAAGGGTTTGATCAACAGATTTCCAAAAGAAGTGGATGGAGCTCGAGTGATTCTCTTACAGGACCTCAAATAAATTGGCCAATAATTCCAGGGGATTGGACAACTGCCAGTCGAGCATACCAGAACTACCTTCATTTTGCTCACCAATATTCACAATCTCTAGATCCTTCGGTGAGATTGATAACTCATTTTGCTTGGTATCTAGCATACATGCATAGGCATTCCCATAATGATCAAAAGGCCATTCCAAAACTTTGTATGAATGTCAATGTGAACATTGACTCCCTCCAGTTGGATGTCCTATATTTTCATGCCCTATGTCTCACTAGCAGATACCTTGTCTTGCTAGAAAAGATGTGTTGCTTGCAGCTTTTTCAAAATCCTCCAAATATATTTGTAGATGAATCCTTCTCCATGGATTGCTTCCAAAACCACCAAGCTTTTAAAAGGGATCATCTTCATTGATGCCTTTGCAATGTATTTTGGAAGCTTCTTAATGATATATCTCTTTTTGGAGGTGTCATTCAAATGGTTGTGTTAGTGTTTGTGTATGTGTTGTCTTAATTGTATGTGATGAGTTCGTGTTGATTGCAAATTCTTGTTCAAGAGCTCTTTTCAAAAGATTGCTGGTGGGGATGGAAAGCCTATGGTGAAAAGCTAAAGAGAACCTCTCATATCCTTTACAAATTTGTTATGGTTTTTAAATGATTAATCAGATGAGTTAATGAATAATGGAAGTTTTCCTTTAGTAGTTTTTTCTATCAGATACAGGTGATAAGTTGGGGTCGTGTTTTGGAAAGATTATTGAAGATTTGACGAACGACAAAATTGAGCTCTTTAGTGAACTTATATTCTTCTTTTCCTTAGGTCGCGAGGACGCCTCCTTTCTAAGTGTGGGGATATGTTGAGAGTGGAAAAAGACTGAAATTTTGACTAATTTTTGTTGTTTTTTAGGACTGAATGATTGATTTTTTATGGATTTAGAGTGATGTATGGTTGTAGGGGAAGTATTTGAGAGTGTTTTGGATGATATTGATTATGTTTTAGAAGTTCATGATGATTCTTAGTGGAGATATGAGGTTCTGTGATGTTCTAATAGGTTCTGATTGGTTCTGTATACCTTCTACTTTATTCTAATTGTCTTCTGTATGAAGCATGGATTGATGATTGATGAAGATTGAGACATTTTGAAAGCTTATTGAATATTTTTTGATAGTTTGGAATGGTTTGAGTATGAGTTATGAGGTTCTGATGACCTTTTGTAGACCTCTGTAGAGCCTCTGTCTTTGCTCTGTCTCTGTACTGTAACTGTACTGTAGTTGTTCTGGTGCTGTACTGTAACTGTTCTATAGACCTTCTGTAGGTGTTCTATAGAATGTATGTGTGACTTTGGGAAAGTTTTCTAACCTTTGGAAAGGATGAATCTAAGTTCAAAAGAGCTAAAACAAGTGGAAGAAACAGCTGCTGAAGACTAAAGAGAAGACTAAGTGACAGTGACAGTAGTGAGCTGTGAAAAGACACTATAGTGGCTCTAGTGACTCTTCGTATCAGACATACCTCTTGGGAGGTGCATCCACGACCTAAGAAGGATTATTGAGAGTTATTATGAGAGTATTGTAGTGAGGATATGATGTACTATTGATAGAGAGAGAGAGAGAGAGAGAGTCACAAATAGTCAATTCTATCAAAACAGTGTAACTGTATATGAGAGATTGAGAGAGAGAACTATGAAGACATTGAACATGAATAATATGTGATTGATTTCCATTCAAAGATGGTGTATTCTTTTGTGTTCTTTGTTATATTGAAGAATTTTATGAAGATGTTGAAGATTATGGTTGATTCTATCAAATCCATGGGAGATATCTACTATGATGCTACGTGAAGAATTGCTGTTTTCTTTGTTTTGATGATCAAAAGAATGAAATAAAAGCTTGTTGATGTTACAAGATAGATTTTCTTGCAAGAGAATTCTCTTTTCCTTGGTGTTCCTCTTGGGGCTCCAAGAATATACAAGCAATGGCAAGCAAGGAAGAAAGTAGAAAGTCCTTTCTCTAGATTTTTGTGCAAGAGTGTTAGAGACCTAAAACGGGGCCCAACACTGGCTCTAAGGCTCTAGCCAAGCCTCCTATACTTACTAAACTACCCTCATAGTTTGCGACCAGGAGCATCGAGTGGCTATACACTACTCTAAATGAATCTCGTGTTTGTATTGATTGAAGTCCAATGGTTTTCCCTTCCCAACTCCAACAAAGGGAGTATCCCAACATACAAGTGATCAACACCTTGATTCAAATACATAAAGAGCTTCCCCCTAGTAGAATGTTGTGGCCCCTATGGCTCTCCTACACCCTAGGGATTTGCCCCAGGATGCACCGTCTTACACATAGAATACAAATGTAATAGAGTCCTCTCATAATATAACATATCGATCTAGGAGGGTGTATATATTTCTCACTTAGTCAATTTTCCCAAGATATCAAACTGACCTACAGCAAAAGGGAAATCTTACACTCTCAACATTGGTCATCACTTCCATTCCACCAAGGGGGTGGGCTATTTAGGCCGCCCTAAACTAAATGCATCAAATTATTAGCTAATCCCGTGCATAAATGGCAAGGGGTGTCCAATGAATATGCCATTCAAGGATTTGATGCATCCATGACAAAATAGGAAGATGGTCAATTGCTACCTGGCTCATAACCTATAGTAACCAAAGGCCAAAACAAGACATGTCAATAACAAATAGTCCCCATAGTAGCCTTGGACTAATATTAGGAGGCAAGTCTAAAAGCCCCTCAGGACAACAGTTAAGAAAGACATCTTCAACAAATGTGTAATTAGCCAGAGAGTCTGCAAAGCGATTCCACTATCATGGAATAAGCTTGCACATCACTGCCTCAAAAATCTCAAGTGCATCCAAGGTTGCCCAATGGTACATCCTTACAATGGGATCTCTCACACTATAGGTCCCATTCAATTGGTTGAACACTAATTGTGAGTTGCCTTTCACCAATAAAAATAAAAAATACCACATGTCTAGCTATATTCAACCCTATAAGCAAGGCCTTATATTATGCCATGTTATTTGTAAAAGCAGTGCCTAGATACACTCCCATTTTTTAAACCACTCGATGATGGGGATCTTTAATGGAAACCCCTACACTTGCATGCTTAGCAAGTCCTCATGAAGCTCCATCAAAATATAATGTACAAATCTAGGCTTCATTGATGTAACCTACCATGGCAATCAACCTACTTGTACTTATAATAATCAAACACTAATCAAGAGAGAGGATGCAAGACATGTACAATCTCTCCTTCCTCACTGAACTCAATAGGGATGCTAGTAAAATAACTCTATGACAATGGTGGCAATATACCTTAATATCCCATGTGAAAGATTCGTCGCCACTCAATAATGAACCGTTACTCCACCAGATCACTTTGCCTTGGTGGTAACACTGCTCTAAATATGGATGCTCAAGATAAGGAATGACTCTCCCCATCGAATAGTCTTTGTATCCTCTGTAAGTTTAAGCTAGATCTTGGAGAACAACCAAATACACCAAGTCCGACATTAGTCTCTACACATAATAGGGCTTCAACTTATTAGAAATTTACTTTAGGTTTGAACTCTACCAAGAGTCTACCTCTTGTGAATCTGCTAAAAGGGTTGTAGAGCCATTTTTCCCTATACGAACAACTTTATTTTAAATCATTCCATTTGGGTTCCAACTTGCTTGGAAAGAGCTCATGACGGGCATCATAACATAAAACCAATTTCCCCTTAGTAAATTTATACTTCTTAACCCAAATGTCATGAAGTATTTTCATCCGCTTCTTCCCTACCTCTTGATGTAAGAAGGCTTGTAATCGAATCTAATCAAGATGTGCATGGAAAATGAACCTTTCTTGCAATACTTCCTCTTCTCCCAAAGAATGGTTGTGAGCAAACCTTATTGTAGACAGCTTAATCTCCAAAGGTCAAACACACTCTTTCCCATATACTAATTTAAAAGGGATGTGGCATGTAGCTCTTTTAAACATCATATTATAGGCCCAAACAACCACATGAAACTTCTTATCCCAATCATGGTTACCTTCGGATACAGCCTTGGATAAAATCTCCACAAGCTACTTATTGGTACTCTCCACTCGCCCATTAGCTTAGGGGTTATAAGGTGTAGTCTTATCATATTTAATATTCAGAGATTCCATCAAAGCCTCAATCACTTTATTTAAAAAATGTGTCCCACGAGTAGACACAAGTTCATTAGCTGGATCAAAATGGCAAACAATTTGTTCCAAAATAAAACTAGTCATTTCCTTGGCATTATCCTTTATCATAGTGTGGGCTTCAAACCACTTCATGAAATAGTCTATTACTACAATGATATAACACTTTTGCATAGTCAAAAAAGAATGTATAAATCCTACAAAATCAATGCCCCACTACTCAAATGGTAGTATAGCCATGATAGGAGTCAATGGATGCTTCCTACTCTCCCTATTATCATATCTCTGACATGTATCACATCTCTTGGCATATGCAAATGCATCTTGGAAAATGGACAGCCATCAATATCCAACTCTCAAAGCTTTTTGTGCACTCAACCATCTAGCAAAGTGCCCTCCACAAGCAGAGTCATGATACTCTTCCAAGATAAAGGGAACCTCATCAGGCATAACATATCAGCAATAATCATCATCGACCTCTTGCCGATATAATGTTTCTATAATCAATGAAACTTTTAAGCCTTGTTGCCTAATTTTCCTCTTTTTAGCCTTCAACAAAGCAGCTCCAGTCTCTCTTGTGGATAGATAATGCATTATGGTAGCATACCAAAATGGAATGGAAGCGATATCAATTTTGAATAGACCCTCGAGGTCACTACCATTGAGCCAAGACTCCCTTCTGCTCCCTGAAATCCACAAGACATTCAATGATTCCCTAAGACTTTAGCAGCATACTCCTAATTTCATAATCAAACTCTTACAAAGTGATTATCTACTTTGCTAGGTGGTTAAGAAACTCTAACTTATTTAACAATAGCCTCAACCCCTTTGCCTTCCTATAAAATACTACATTTTCATACATGATGTAGTGCTTGAATTTTTTTGTTGCAAAGACTATCCCAAGCCATAGTTTCTCCATGTATGTATAATTAATCTTAGATACCCCCAATTTATGATTAGCAAACACAATTGGATGGTGCCGCTTCTCCTCCCAAACTTGGGCTAAACAACACCAACTGATACTATACATCATAGCCACTGAAAATATATAAAATATCTCACCTCTTTTAGATGCTTTTAGGACTGTCTGATTTGCCATTTTTTGCTTCACATTCTCAAAGGATACTTAACATGAATCACTCCAAACAAATAGACAGTTAGATGATAATAGATTCATCAATGGCAATGTCTTGTCAATTAGTGCATTAATAAATCTTCTCGATAATATCCAACCGACGAACAAAAAACTATGCACTTCTTTAGAAGTACGTGGTAGACTCATAGCAATGATAACCTTTATCTTTCATGATCAATCGTAATACTAGTCGAGCTAACCACATGGACCAATAGTAATCCATAGGGTACTCCAAAGACACACTCCCTTAAATTAAGAGCAATGTAGAACTGCCTACACCGCTCAAAATATTTTCTCAAAATAATCAGCTATCTCTCCCTTATGGTGGCTGCCCCTAGGTAATCAATAAAGATTTTCAACTCCTCTAGGAAAATATCACCAAAAGTTTTATTAGCCATATGTTTCCAAGACCCTGAAGCATTGCATAGGCCAAAAGCCATCACATGATGTGCAAAGGTACCAAATACAATGATAAATGTCATTTTCAATTTATCTTTCTGTGCGATAGCCATTTGATTATAACCAACAAAGCAATCCATAAACGAATAGATATCCCTACCCAATAACTAATCTAGAATCTGATCAATGAATGGCAGCAGATAGTAATCTTTAACTGTCTATCTATTGAGCTCCCTAAAATCTACACAAAGCCTTATTTGATTGTTTGTCTTCTTCCTAATAGCTACCAATGAACTCCACTCTGTGTGTTGTACATGAAATATTAGTCTAACCTTACGCAATTTTTACAACTCCTCAAATAGTCCATCCCTTAACTCAAAAGGCATACACATTGTGGGAGCTTTCGCTCAACCGCCAAGACCTACGAACTGCTTATTGTTTCAAGCGTTCCAAGCTGAGCGCTAATGGCTACCTCTCACATACCCGACGCGTCATCCATATCTACAAGTGTAGTGAGATTACCTCCATGTCGATCGAGTTACCTCCTCTCCTGCACACTCTGGTAGCTCCACGAACCAAGTGCAAGCTTCAAGCAAGCTCCATCCTCAAGCTCCATGCTCCAGGCTCCATAGCCGCGAGCAAGACAAGAGAAGAGAAGAGAGAAGAAGAGAGGAGAAGATGGAGAGCTTCTCCTCCCCGGTCCCTCACCCTCGCACACTCACTCCCTCACACTCTCACACTCCATCTCTCAAGCATAAGCTCAAGCAAGCAAGAAGAAGAAGAAGAAGAAGAAGAAGAAGAGGAGGAGAGCCACTTTTGGCTACACACAAGAATGAGCTTCTCATTCACTTTTCAATTTTATATGCAAAACCCTAAATCCCTTTTGGGTGGTCATCCCCTTATCCCCTTTTTTACATGGCCAGCCGTGGCCCCGTGGCCTAGGCCCTTTTTCCCATTGTCCTCCTATCTTCCTAGCTTCCTTCCTACCGCCCATCTACGTTTTACAAATTGCATGGGTGAGAGCCCGGCGCTTCTTAAATTAAATCATGATGCACTTGCGCTCTTTTACAAAAGTATTGACTTGCGCTTTTCCTTGTGCGCCTTTGTCTTCCGTTTCACTTTGCCTTGGCCTTTGTCTTCTGCTTTAGCTTTTCCAGATTTTCCACCTTGTTCGTCTACCAGTTAACACGCATCACTTTTTGTCAAACAAATAGCTACCTTCCTTCAAGGGAATAGTATGCACAGCTAGACTAGGAGAAATATCTCTCAACTCATCATAGCTTCATGCAAAAATATCACGGAATTCTTGGATCAAGGACACACAGTCCTTTCTCTCTTCTAGACTAAGCATAGATCCTGATTTAATCAGCCGTAGCGTATCCAATGTACTAAGATTTAGCTTAATCATATCCATGTCTCCGATTGTCATGCTTTATCTCACAAAGAGAATTGGCCAAATCAAATTCATAATAATTAGCAATAGCTCTCTTCTCTTGCCTGACCATTCTTTCAGTTAATCATTAAATAGGCTTGGTACCTCTTTCTTGGCTTTTACCTTTTTCTTTGGCAACTCCTTATTTAAGTCAACTTTGCCATGAGAAACTTTGAAAGGACTGATTTGGGTAAATTCTGCATTATGCTTCCTCTTCCATTCGCATTGGTCATAGGTGTACTAGTCACACCTTGACTTCCATTAGTTAATGCCAAATTATTTCCAAGACCTAGACTTGAATTTATGTTTGCCCTAGATGCATAGGGTACTTGTAAGTGAGACTCTACCTCCTCTGCTTGTGTAATAGTAGTGTCTACATTGACAAGAGCAACACTACTCAACTACACTTAGATATTAAAGTCTAACCTATGTAAAAATTAGTGTGGGAGCTTTCGCTCAACCGCCAAGACCCACTGACCGCTTATTGTTTCAAGCGTTCCAAGCTGAGCACTAATGGCTACCTCTCACATAGCCGACGCGCCATCCATATCTACGGGTGTAGTGAGCTTACCTCCATGCCAATCGAGTTACCTCCTCTCCCATACACTCCAGTAGCTCCACGATCCAAGTGCAAGCTTCAAGCAAGCTCCATCCTCAAGCTCCATGCTCCAAGCTCCATAGCCACGAGCAAGACAAGAGAAGAGAAGAGAAGAGAAGAAGAGAGGGGAAGATGGAGAGCTTCTCCTCCTCAGTCCCTCACCCTCACACACTCACTCCCTCACACTCTCACACTCCCTCTCTCAAGCACAAGCTCAAGCAAGCAAGAAGAAGAAGAAGAAGAGGAGGAGAGCCACTTTTGGCCACACACAAAAATGAGCTTCTCATTCACTTTTCAACTTTATATACAAAACTCTAAATCCCTTTTGGGTGGTCATCCCCTTATCCCCTTTTTTACATGGCCGGCCATGGACCCGTGGCCTAGGCCCTTTTTCCCATAGTCCTCCTATCTTCCTAGCTTCCTTCCTACCACCCATCTACCTTTACAAATTGCACGAGTGAGAGCCCCGCGCTCCTTAAATTAAATCATGATGCGCTTGTGCTCTTTTACAAAAGTATTGACTTGCGCTTTTCCTTGTGCGCCTTTGTCTTCCGTTTCACTTTGCCTTGGCCTTTGTCTTCTGCTTTAGCTTTTCCAGATTTTCCACCTTGTTCGTCTACCGATTAACATTACCCCCCTCCTAGACAGGTGCCAGTCCCACGGCACTCATCGTCGTAGGTAGCAGGCTTTAGCATGCATTGAAGACGTGGGTGGCAAGGACGTCTGTGGTTGCCATGGAGGAGTGTTGGTAGTGATGGGGAGGAAGGTCGTTGGGGGCACGTTGGTGGCCTAGGTGCCCTAGGTGCCCTAGGTGGCTAGTGGTTGGTAGGGCTTTGGAGTTGGTGGTAGGGCTATTCTTTGTGGGGATTGCACTAAGGGCTAGCACAAGTGGCAGTTTGTTGGGGATTCTGCACATGACGATTCTTGGCAGGCTTGCAGGATGATAAAGGATAAGAATTTAGAGTTGGGTGTGTCGATGAAGAGTGAACGACACTTTCGTTGGAGTCTTCAATACCTGCAATTGAAAACCTCTCATAGGTGGTCTCTCCCTAGGGGTAGTGCTAGTCTTCTCTATCGTACACAAGACATAATTTAATTAGTTTGGGAGACAGGTTGAACTCTAAGCAAGCTGAGAGTATTGTCCTACACTTGAGGACCCAAATTGTGTATATATTTCAGTGTAGATATTATGTGAGTGCTAGTGCATACTTAGATATTACGTAGTTAGAAGACCGTGGGCTGGTTTCTCGTAACAATGTGTGGATGAAGCAAAGTTACCCATGTTGAGAAGAAGTACACGTGAAGGTGTATGAGACATCCTTTGCATTGTGACTGCACGACGTAGCATAATGGAATACAGGGACACCGCACTTTCGGTAGCTGGGAGCTATGGGACTTGCTTGATGAGGATGGTATACTTTTCATGGCCATTAGTGTGGTACTTACCACAATTGATTGTAATGGTATTAAGGCAGAGTGCAAGAGAGAATCATGTAAATGGGTCAGGGTGACAGGTCTAACCATAGGCGAGACAAGCTCCCTAGGTATGTCCTGCCCTTGGTGTGCCCTGAACAATTGTGGGTGATGCTAAAGGGCTAGGGGACTAGGGAAAGAGCCAGCCGACCAAGGTCACTGGACGTACCTAATTTGAGGATCCCTAGGTGTTGTGCTGTGATCGTGGGTGCTTCGTATCTTTTCGTTTTCTTTTATCTTTTATCTTTTTTTCTTTTCTTTCTTTTTTCTTTTTTTCTTTTTTCCTTGTCTGTTTTCTTTTTCATTTCCTTTTCTTGTTTTTTTTTCTTTCTTTATTTCTTTTCTCTTCTTTTTTTTTGGACTTGCTTGCGTACAACCATTGCAATATGTTGAGGCTATCACCCTTTCAATGGGTTGGGAAATGTCAAGCTTCGAAGGCTCAGGAAATGGATATTACAGTGATGATTGTGCCCTAGCCTCATTGTTAGAGAAGCGGTCATTGAGATGGGGAGATACACTTGAGATATTGCAACCCTCTTTGGAACGTGCGATGTTGGTACAATTGGGGTAATAGCTGCCATGAGTGCCCTACGCAGAGTGTAACCCAGAAAGAGGAAGTGGTTAAGATCATGCTTTGGGCCATGCGACATGGGCACTCGCACGGGTGATTTTTACTTTCGGCAGTGTGGCTTTGTCGCGGCTCTTTGTGGGGTCGGTGGTCTTGCGGTGACTTGGGCATTGAACACTTTCGCACAAAGACCTACGACATCCTGCATCCACTTGTCACTTCATGAGAGTACATGCACGGCATATACTCCAACTCTAATAAACCAGTGCAATGCAAGGAGATATCACTTATCTGAATTCCATGGTGTTGGCTTATATACTTATCACTTGTGCTTGATTAGCTTTTTCTTTTGCTAAAAGAAAATATATTAAACACAAATATGAAAAGTTTGTACAATTGGGGAACATGTCAGCACTTAACCATTTAAAGATAAAAAATCATGGCCAAGTAGCATTTGATAAGCCTTTTATACAACATGGGGCTACTCTATTTGTACAAGGCGGGACAAGTCTGGGTGGTTGGGCGACTGAGGCTATGTTGGTGAGGGGCTCCTATGAGGCTGGGCAAGGAAAATATTGGCCGGGACTTGAATGATGTAGTCCCTGGCTGCAATTGTTTCCAGAATGCTTTTAAACAATGCGTCAAATTCCTGCTTGTCTCGAGCTTCCCTCTCCTCTTTTGAGCACCCGATGCCCGAGCATCTGGTGGGAGCCTGCACGATCGGTGTTGCCATGCCCCATGTGCTCCCTTGAGCTTCTATTCCCCTGGCCTAGGGATTTTTTGGCCTATGTCCGGGGCAGTGTTGCTTGGGGCCTCGTTTCTTTGCATACCTTTTAAGGGTAGGTACATAGCATTCTGGCAAAGGAGCTTGTGCTACATGCTCCCTTCGATGACAAATAGCGTCCTTGCAAGCCAACTGCACTGGGTGCTCCATGTCGGCTACCATAGGGGGACCTAAAAAATGCGAACCAAGGATTAGGATTGAGGTAGGATAAAACTATTCGCATGGAAGGGATTATACAATGGGTTATCAAGCGCATATGATGAGGAGGGGAGAGGTGAGGCATGCAGTGTTTGTTGTAGAGGGATGGCCCCCATGATGATGTTCTTTTTGCCTCCAGCCATTAGCAGATCTTGGCTTATGTTAAGTTGCGTGGACTGGTTGTCATGCAATGGAGTAGGGCTCATCCCTAGAAGGATAGACCGAAAAAGGGGAAAGGTGTATAGAAAGGGACGGTGCCCCATCTACACCATCAGATATGTTGGTTAGAGCTTCGTATGGCGATAATGAGGGTTGCATGCTCTCCTCCTGGAGGCAGGAATGGTCACACAACTTCTCAATGTGTGGTGAGAGGAGGACCTAAGGAGCTCAGCCTGTCAAACCCAACTCTTCTCCTTGCGCTTGACTATCATTGCTTGTGTGTGTTGATCCTATCTATACAGGGTCACAAAAGTCATTGTTTATTTATATACATATTTATGAATCCATGTCACTTCACGAAGATAAAAACCAATTGTAGAACTCGAAATTGTACTGGAGTGTGGCACATGCATCTAGTACTCATGGTAGCCTTCTTAATAACATCAGGTCAAGTATCATGGTACCTTGTCCGAGTCTACTTGCAACATGTAGCTCCTCCTCAATGAGAACCTTATCAGCCAGAGAGCTCTCTTGGCTAGTTCCAACTAAGTCCATATCCCAAAATGGCAGTCAACACTCGAAAGGAAGTTGGTGCCACATAGGTTGGGTCTCTTTGAGATCGCCATTTGGCCAATCGCTCCTCTGAGACTGTCATAATCTAGGCTCCTAGTTTTGGCTGTTGCAACACGGCTTTCAAACCAACATTTTTCAAATTGACTTCGACCCTCTGATTGTCGCTTTAGCTGCTCTATCTCTAAGAGATTTGGTTGGCAGAGCACATCATTGAATGTTATGAGTCGCATGCGTTCATGTAGGAGCCAGTCATAGTGCTCATTAAGATGTTCTTGCTCTTCCCAGGATAGGGAAAATAGCAAGTATTCTCCAAGCTGCTCCTTAGGGAATGCGCCCATGTCCGCAAGGATGTAGACACGTGCGAACACCTTGAGCTTGGCATCCCACTTAGTTAAGCATTCTGCAACACTTCTATGTTTAACGAGGGCTTGCTCGGTTGCTATCTCATGCAAGGTTTTAGGAGTTTGCCTAGGCTTTAGCATAGCTGGGGGCTCATGCCTAAATGAGCAAGATTGGTCAACACTAGGATTTCTTATGCTCTTGGGGTTTCCATGTTTCTCCTAAGGCTTTGTTATTGCATCATGGTTCTCCTTGGATGTGACTGGTATAAATTTGTCACCCTGTTGTGACAACGTTGTATCCACTCTTGATTGGTCAATGTGAGTTCTATTGTCAATGGATTGAGTATTGAAAGAAACCATTGATGGTAACTGCTACTTTGATTTTTCATAGCACATGGATGTGTATGAGGTTTCACTGCTATTAGAAGAGACATCAATGGGTTCATTGGTGGATGGTCTCGATGCTTTATTCCTCAGCTCTTCGGCACTCTTGGTTTCAATCTTCTTAGGGTCCACGGCCACTTGCAACTGCCATTGTTGTTTTCTTTCTTTTCTCTTCTTTTTCTTAGGCAATCAAGGTGTATCCATTGAAGACTTGGGACCTTGAACTAGGTTAGTCACGTTGATGTGCTTGGTTGGGCCTCAGCATTCTCTTTCTCTCGTGTGTCCTCATGGGGCATAGCCATGGCCTGGTGAATAGCCTCGCTAGGTTATGAGGATACAATTGCCTCTCTTTTTGGAGAGTCTAGCTCTTCAGCCAATTCCCTTCTATTTAACTCCTCTAGCCTAGGCTTTAAGTGCTTTGTAAGTGCTGGAGTTGTCAAGGATACTGGTTGTGGCGCCTTCTCCACAGGTGAACTACTAAGGACATGTTCTGCAAGGGTCATTGTCACGGCCAAGGGCTGTGACTGCTGTTGATCCCTGATTGGAAGTAGTAGCAGATATTTCAGTGGATTGGCTACTACTAGTAGATTGCAGTGTCAAGTCCCTAGGGTGATCAGAAGTGGTCGTGTCTTTTGTTGTCCTTTGAGCATTCACTTCTGTAGATCGAGCATGAGTTGATCTAGTCACATTAGGTTGCAGAGGCATATCCTTGGGCTGAGAGCTACGGATGGTGTCATGTCCCACGTCTTGGACATTTGGAAGCTTAGATGGAGATAGAGATTGGAATTGAGTAGCTACACTTGATGACTACTTTTGTGCTTCCTGTGTCCATTTAGGGAAAGAGGGTGTAGGAAACTTGGGACTCCTAAGTGGCTTTGACACTGGCTAGGAGATTTGCTCGTGGCAGTTAGATGATTTTGCTATTTGCTTTGTTGAGCATTTAACCTTGCCATGAGCAATGTTGTGCCTATGATGCCTGCTATCCTCTTGGAGAATCAAAGGCTCCTTGGGCACTAGTGGCTTTTGCATATCCTCAATGATTACATATGATATATGCTTGTCAAGCACGCTAGGCTGAGGACCTACCCTTTGATTGGTCCCGTTCGGTTTCTTGATTTCGACCATGAGGGGCTCGGTCACTCCACTGTTGTTGACTCGAGACTTGGTTTTTTGTTTAGATCTCCTCCTACGCTTCTTTGCTCTTAATACAATCTTGCCTTCAGTCAACAAGGGAGGTTTAGCAGGGGGTTTTGGCACCCAAATCCATCGGTTAACTGTGTAATACCCTTGAGCACATAGCAATGCTTTGGATATCCATCGTGGCATTGTGCTGACCCTCCATCGATGCCTTCGTCTATAAGGCTTGGGCTTCTTTTGGGATCTTCTACGATATTTGTAAGTCCAAAGCCTATCCTTGGCATTGTCTCTTGACCTTCTTGTTTCAATCATGACCTCACTCACTGGTTCTCGTTATTCGACCTGTGCTTGTATCAACTCTTCCAATAAGTCCTTGCTCTCATTAGCAGGCTTGACTATTATGTGTCAGCACCTTCCTTGCCTTTCCCTCGAGATTCGATGAGGTCACCCTTGCTAAAGGTTGTGACTATCCTCACACCCAGTAGTGTCAGGTGTATCCTCTGTGCTACATAGTCGGCCTCACACTTGGTCGCCCTTTTGAAGGGTCTTCCTAGGAGGATTTCCTTACCGTAATTAGCACTATTTGGAGGAACCTGAAATAGGATAGGCAAGCTTTCAGTTTCAATTGTCACAAGGATTTTGCACTTCCCTATGAGTGCTTGTGGGTGTCCCCATAAGGGCTATGAGTTGCATTAGTCGGCGTGAGCTCTGGTTGGCCTAGTAGGGTCCATGCTTCATAGGTCAAGATATTAAAATTTGCTCCTTCATCAATCAGAGCATCGATGGTGTGCTCTCTTTTCACGGTGAGTTTGACCCTAAGATAAGCAGGTGGTACTATGTCTTCGTCTTCCGAGTCTTGGCTTGTAAATTTAAGCCTTCTGAAAAATGCCCTTCAATCCCCAACTGCACGACCAGATGTGGATTCTCCACTCGTGTCTTGGATCGTCAGTGTAGTGCTATTCAAGAAGAATCTATCATCAAGACTGTCATATCTAGTCATTCTCGTTGTTGTAGCTTGGTGTTGTTGCTTTTCGCTTTGACTAGATGTAGTCCGAATGCAACACGTATGTGTTTTTGCAGTGTGGCCTTTTTGCCCTTGTTGGCTAGATTAGCCCATTGAGGTTCTAGGGTCTCTGTTTGTCTCTGTTCGGGTACGGGCTTTTGGTTGCTCTTTTGCAAGTGAGAATCCAGGCTCATGTAGAGCTATTACTACACTAGGGTCTAATTTGGAGGACCTGTCACGACGCACATTTTCTCTCCAACCTACTTGGGGGAGGCACAAAGGGGATAGAGCCCCCTCTGCGGGGGTTCGGGGGGACAGTCCCCCCCGGCCTGCAGGGCCATTATGGTAAACACCATGCACGATTTAAAGGACCATTTATAGCCAAAATTTGAACTACTTGCTCTAAGTTTCAGCCCCATGATCAATCTATGATATGGTTTCGGCTCTATATGGTCTCTTGGTCAATTTCAGGGTCTACATGTTAAAATTTGAAAAAATCTAAATTCAGCCCAACAGGTCCGAATTGCAGGGGCCGAGTACCCAATTCGGCCCGTCCGAGGGTTGAGTAGAAAGGGCCGAATGTAACTGGTAATTCGGCTAGTCCGAGTCTAGTTGTCCGAGGGCCGAGTGGCCAAGGGTCGAGTCGAGTGGGCCGAGTCAAGTGGTCCGAGTGGTAGTGGGCCGAGTCGGCAAGGCCGAGGGCCAAATTTTTGAGTGGTCCGAGGGTCGATTTTGGGACTTGGCCCAAAATTTCCATCACTCGAACACGCGAGTGCGGCACTGTTAACCCCAACACGAAGAAAGCAAAAGGAAGTGGAAAAGACGCAAGACAAAGGTGGAAAAAAGGTAGCCTGACTGAAGAAAGAAAATGAGAAAAGGCCGAAAGCGCAAGGGCAACCTTAAAAGTCCAAGGCAAAGGCAAAAGGGGAAAGGCTCATTTTAAAATAAAAAGGCGCACCCTGAAATCTTGTAAAAGAGTGACGGGCTCTCACCCGTGCAATTTGTAAATGTAGACGGGCGGTGGACAGGAAGCTAGGAAGATAGAAGGACAATGGGAAAAAGGGCCTAGGCTATGGCCGGCCATGTAAAAAGGGAAAAAGGGGATGACCGCCCAAAAGGGATTTAGGGTTTTGTATATAAAGTTGAAAAGTGAATGAGAAGCTCATTCTTGTGTGTGGCCAAAAGTAGCTCTCCTCTTCTTCTTCTTCTTCTTGTTCTTGCTTGCTTGAGCTTGTGCTTGAGAGAGGGAGTGTGAGAGTGTGAGGGAGTGAGTGTATGAGGGTGAGGGACCGAGGAGGAGAAGCTCTCCATCTTCTCCTCTCTTCTTCTCTTCTCTTCTCTTCTCTTCTCTTGCTCGCGGCAATGGAGCTTGGAGCGTGGAGCTTGAGGATGGAACTTGCTTGAAGCTTGCACTTGGATAGTGGAGCTACTAGAGTGTGCGGCAGAGGAGGTAACTCGAACGGCATGGAGGTAAGCTCACTACACCCGTAAGGTACGCATTGCGCGTCGGCTATGTGAGAGGTAGCCATTAGTGCTCGGCTTGGAACGCTTGAATCAATAAGCGGTCCGTGGGTCTTGGCGGTTGAGTGAAAGCTCCCACATTTTGGTTCCGTTGCCGAGACCAACGGATTCAAGCCTTGAGGGCTTGCGCGCTTTGAATCGAGCATCAAAGTAAGGGGTTTCCCCCGAACCGGTGCTTGAGGTAGATAGGTAGGAAGCGAGGGGGTTGAAGATGGTATTCGATCTCCTTGGCAAGTAGGTTTGTTGCTTTCTTGAGATTTATATTGTGGAATGAAGTAGTGTAGGTATTTACTTTATGAATTGGGTGCATTAGGGTAGGAAAAAACAAAGAAAAAGAAGAAAAAACAAGCAAACAGTAGGGTTTTCTGTTGCTGTATAATAGGCTAAAACAGGGGAATGGGGGATCAGATTCAAGTTTCTGGGTGAGATAGGGGCTGGGAAAGGACCTTAAGAGGCCTGGGAGGCCAAGACAGACCTCATTTCCTTGGTTTGCCTTGTGTGTGAGAGAGAGAGAGAGAGAGAGAACTTCTGGTTCACAGGACGAGGAAGCGCTGCCCCGATCTATAGGTGCCGATGATTCGTGCTGCTCCAGGTGAGTCTAGTGTTTTCCAACAAGTGCCCTAATCAGATCTAGAAAGTCCGTGGTGATTGTGTGCACCAGACAGTGAGGAGGGGTCAAACGCGCAGGAATCGCGCCCGCTGCCGACGTAGTCGAACCAACTCACAGTGGTTCGATTCCCAGAATCGGACCACCCGAGTTCTGGAGTAGGACCGTCCGATTCCCAGAATCGGACTAGCCCGATCGGACGTGCCACATGGCACTCGGCCCACTTGGACCAACCCGTCCGATTTTGAGAATCGGATGCTCGGACCAACCTATCCGACTCGAACACTCGGACGCTCGGACCAATCCACAATCGGACCAGCTCAGAATCGGACCTGCCAGAATCGGACCACCCTGTCCGATCCGATTTCCAGAATCGGACCACTTTGAAAATCGGACCACTTCTTGACCCGACTCCTAGAATCGGACGTGACCAAAATCGGGCCGTTGGTCCGATCGGACCAACCCAAAGTCGGACGTCCGATTCTGATAATCGGACTCCTAAAAATCGGACATCTTAGAATCGGACCAAAAACCGTCAAAGTCGGTCAGATATCTTGAACACAAATTCTAACGCATCTAAACCCCAAAGTTGACCAAAGGCTACGTAGAGCTAAAGGCACATCACAGATCCATCACTGGGCTAAATTTTAGAGCACATAGTTCAAAATTTGGCTACAAACGGTCCTCCAAATTGTGCATGGCTTTTACCGTAACGGCCCTGCGGGCCGGGGGGGACTGCTCCCCTAGACCCCCGCAGAGGGGGCTCTACCCCCTCCGCACCTCCCCCGAGTAGGTTGGAGAGAAAACGCGTGCAGTGACAGGTCTTCCAAATTGGGCCCTAGTGGAGTAATGGCTCTACACCAGCATGGAGTCTCACTTGCAATAGAGCAACCAAAAGCCCATACCCGAACAGAGAGAAACAGAGACCCTAGAACATCAATCGGCCAATCTAGCCATCAAGAGCAAAACAGCTACACCACGAGAACACAAAGACATTGTGTTCAAACCATGTCTAGTCAGAGCAAAATGCAACTTCAGCAAGCTACAAATGCGAAGGTGACTAGACATGACTCTCTTGATAAGAGATGTACCTTGAATAGCACTGCACTGACGATCCAAGACAGTAGTGGAGAATCCACATCTGGTCGTGCAGTTGAGAACTCAAGGGCATCTGTTAGAAGGCTTAAATTTACAAGCCAGGACCCGGAAGATGAAGACATAGTACCACCTGCTTATCTTAGGGTCAAACTCACCGCGAAAAGAGAGCATACTATCGATGCTCTGATTGATGAAGGAGCAGATTTTAACATCTTGACCTATGAATCATGGACCCTACTAGGCCAACCAGAGCTCACACCGACTAGTGCAACTCTTAGCCCCTATGGGGGACACCCACAAGCACTCATAGGGAAGTGCAAAATCCTTGCGACAATTGAAACGGAAAGCTTGCCTATCCTATTTCATGTTCCTTCAAAAAGTGCTAGCTGCAGGAAAGAAACCCTCCTGGGAAGACCCTTCAAAAGGGCGACCAAATGTGAGGCTAACTATGTAGCACAGAGGATACACCTGACACTACCGGGTGTGAGGATAGTCACCACCTTTAGCAAGGGTCACCTCATCGAACCTCAAGGGAAAGGCAAGGAAGGTGATGACATAACAGTCAAGCCTACAAACGAGGGCAAGGACTTGTTGGAAGAGTTGATACAAACACAGGTCGAACAACGAGAACCAGTGAGTGAGGCCATGCCGGAAACAAGAAGGTCAAGAGATAATGCCAAGGATGGGCTTTGAACTTACAAATATCGTAGAAGACCCCAAAAGAAGCCCAAGCCTTATAGATGCAAGCATCGATGGAGAGCTAGGACAACGCCACGATGGATATCCAAGGCGTTGCTTCGTGCTCAAGGGTATTATGCAGGCAATCATTGGATTTGGGTGCCCAAACTCCCTGCTAGGCCACCTCTATCGGAAGCCCAAATTATGTCCAAAGCAAAGAGGCGTAGGAGGAAAACTAAACGAAAGGCCAAGTTTCGAACAAAAAATATTGGAGTGATTGAGCCCCTCACTACTGAAATCAAGAAACCAAACATGGCCTATCAAAAAGTAGATCCTCAGCCTAGTGTTCTTGACAAGCGGACATCAGATGCAGCCATTGAGCGTGCACAAAAATCATTAGTGCCCAAGGAGCCTTTGCTTTCCCAAGGGGAGAGCAAGCATCACAGGCACAACATTGCTCAAGGCAAGGCTGATCGCTCAACAAAGAAAATGGCACAATCGTCTAATAGCCTCGAGCAAATCATTTATCCAGTGCCAAGTCCACCTAAGAGTCCTGGATCTCCTACATCCTCTTTTTCCAAAAGGACATAGGAAGCACAACAGCGGTTGTCAAGGGAAACATCTCAATTCCAATCTCTATCTCCATCTAAGTTTCCAAATGTCCAAGAGGTGGGACATGACGCCATCTGTAGCTCTCGACCCAAGGATATGCATGAGCAACCTAATGTGACTAAATCAACTCATGCTCGATCTACACAGATGAGTGCTCAAAGGCCAACAAAAGACACGACCACTTCTGATCGACCTAGGGACTTGACACCGCAATCCACCAAGGGTAGCTAGCCCACTAAACTAGCTGCTACTACTTCCAATCAGGGATCACAGCAGTCACAGCCCTTGACCGTGACAATACCCTATGTGGAACGTGTCCTTAGAAGTTCACCTATGGAAGAGGTGTCTCAACCAACTTCTTCGAAAACTCCAGCACTTTCAAAGGGCCTAAAGCCTAGGCTGGAGGAGTTAAACTCAAGGGAGCTGGCAAAAGAGCTAGACTCTCCAAAAAGGGAGGTAGTTGTACTCTCACAACCTAGCGAGGCTATTCAACAAGCCATGGCCACGTCCCATAAGGACACACTAGAGAAGGAGAATGTTGAGGTCCAACCAAGCACATCAACGGTTGACCTAGTCCAGGGTCCTAAGTCGTTGAGAGAGGCACCTTCATTGACCAAGAAAAAGAGGAGAAAGCAGAGAAAACAACAACAGTTGCAGGTGGTAGTGGACCCCAAGAACATTAAGACGAAGGGTGCTGGAGAGCTGATGAATAAAGCATCGAGTCCATCCACCAATGAACCCACTGATGCCTCTCCTAATAGCGATGAAACCTCAGATACATCTGTGTGCTCTGACAAACCAAAGCAACAGTTGCCATCAACAGTTGCTTGCAACACTCTATCCACTGACAATAGAACTCACATTGATCAATCAAGAGTGGATACAACGCTGTCACAACAGGGTGACAAATCTATACCAGTCACATCCGAGAAGAACCATGACAAAATAGCAGCAAAACCTCAGGAGAAACGTGAGAACCCCAAGAGCATAAGAAATCCTAGCGTTGACCAATCTTGCTCATCTAGGCCTCAGCCCCCAGCCATGCTAAAGCCTAAGGAAACTCTTAGAACTTTGCATGAGATAGCAACCGAGCAAGCCCTCCTTGAGCATAGAAGTGTCGCAGAATGCTTAACTGAGTTGGAGGCTAAGCTCAAAGTGGTCGCACGTGTCTACGTCCTTGCGGACATGGGCACGATCCCCAAGGAGCAGCTTGGAGATTACTTGACCTTTCCTCTATCGTGGGAAGAACAAGAACATCTTAACAGGCACTACGATAGGCTCCTGCATGAACATATGCGACTCATCCCTGACGAGGAGGCTGACGAACTGCGCTTAACCGTCACATTCAATGAAGTGCTCTGCCGACTGAATCTCGTAGACATAGAGCTACTAAAGCGACTGTCAGCAGGCCAGAGTCAATTTGAGCAGCGTTGGTGCGAAAGCCGCGTTGTAATGGCCGAACTAGGGGCTTAGATCATGACGGTCTCAAAAGAGCGATTGGCCAAATGGCGGTCTCAAAGAGACCCAACCTACGTGGCACCAACTTCCCTTCGGGTGCTCACTGACATTCGGGGTACGGACTTAGCTGGGACTAGGCTACAGGGCCCTTTGATTGATAAGGTTCTCACTGAGGAGAAGTTACACATTGCCAGTAGACTCGGTCAAGGTTCCATGCTACTCGACGTGGCAAAATATCTATCAGTATTAAGTCAGCTGCCACGAATACTAGATGCATGTGCCACGCTCCGGTACAACCCCGAGTTCTACACTTGGTTCTTATATTCGTGAAGTGACGTGGATTCATAAGTATGTATATAAATAAACACTGATTCTTGTGTTACCTTGTATAAACAATATTAACACACACAAGCAATGATAGTCAAGCGCAGGCAGAAGAGTTGGGTCTGACAGGCGGAGCTCCTCAAGTCCTCTTCTCATCACACATTTAAAAGCTGTGTGACCATTCCCACCTCCAAGTGAAGGGCATGCAACCCACATTACCGGCATAGGAGGCCTTGACCAACAACACTGATGTTGTAGACAGGGTGCAGTCCCTTTCTATACACCTTTTTCCCGTTTTGGTCTACCCTTCCGAGGATGTGCCCTATCCCACTCCATGATAACCAGTCCACACAACTTAGAATAAGCCAATATCGGCTAATGGCTGGAGGCAAACCAAACATCATCATGGGGGCCATCCCTTTACGACGAAACACTGCATGCCTCACCCCTCCCCTTCTTGTCATATGCGCTTCATAAACCACACTAAAATCCCTTCCATGCAAACAGTTGTATCCTGTATCAAGGTCTAAACCCTTGGATTGTGTCTTGCAGGTTCCCTTTCATGGTGGAACGCACGGAGGATCATGGAGATCTAGCATGCAAAGACGCTCTTCGCAGAAGGCGGGAGCATGTGGCACGCGCCCCTCCACTAGAGCGCTATGTGCCCACCATCAAGAGGTATGCCAAGAAGCGAGGCCCTAAGCGACATTGCCCAGGGCGAAGGCCGAAGAATCCTCGAGTCAAGAAAGTCGAGACTCGAAACGCGCAACAGGTGGCAGCACTAGTGGTACGCACTCCCAGCTCCCGCGCGGGCCCTAGCTGCTCAAAGGCAGAAAGGGAAGCTCTGGAAAGAGAAGAATTTAATGAATTATTTAAAGATATTCTATAGACGGTAGCAGGCCGGGATTACACCATTCATGTCCTGGCCAACATGTTCCCTACTCACCCCCGCGAGAGCCCCACACCAGCAGAGCCCCAATCACCCGGCCATCCAGACTCACCCCGCCTCGTACAAATCGAGTAGCCCATAATGCATAAAGGGCTTATCAAATGATAACTGGCCAAGACTTTTTGTTTTTAAATGGTCAAGTGTTCCCGACTTGTTAAGTGTTGACATGTTCCTGACTTGTATGAACTTATCATATCTGCGTTTAATATATGCTACGCCTTTAGCAAAAGAAAAAGCTAATCAAGCGCAAGTGATAAATGTCTAGTCAACACTATAGAATTCAAATAAGTGATGTCTCCTTGCATTGCACTGGTTTATTATAGTTGCGGCATACACAATGCATATGCTCTCATGAAGCGACAAGTGGATGCAGGATAATAGAGGTCCTTGTGTGAAAATGTTCATACCCACTCACCGCAACACCCACAACCCCACAACGAGCCGTGGCAAAGCCACGTTGCCGAAAGCACCCTTGCCAACCGCCCACATTGCATGGCCCACAAAACATTCCTGGGCCACGCCTGGGTCAAGCTCTATAGTTGGCTCACGGCAGCCATTACCTCAATTGTACCCACATCGCATGTGCCGCAAGGAGGGTTGCAATAGCTCAAGTGTATCTCCCCCTTTCGCCAACTGCTTCTCTAACAACAAGGCTAGGGCACCATCATCATTGTACTATTCATTTTCAGAGCCTTCGAAGCTTGACATTTTCCAACTACAAAAAGACTGGAGTTTTGAGATAGAACCCCAACAAAGATAATGTTTGACCATGCATCTTGTTGATGACCATGGTGACTCAGTCTTACTAAAATTTATTAGAGAGATTGGCAAATATATTGTACTGGGGGAATGAAAATAGTATTTGGAATGAACACCCTTGCACCAATGTTAGTACCTATCACTTTCTCTATCTCTATAGCCTTCCTATTAAACCCCTTGCATATAAACATTGTGCCATTATGTAAACTTTTGATGGATTCAATTTTGCAACTAATAGGGGTATTAATCTTTAATATAAACATATCAGGAGGCAATCCACATCCAAGGTCAAGGGAATTCAAATACTTCATAATATAAAGGAATAGGTTCTCATCTCCCTTGGCAATATTATCTACAATGAAGTACTTTTGCAAGTGCCTTAGCACCAGATCAAAAGTTACAAAATTCAATGTATCCACTTTACCAATTTGAGGAGCAAGAATTTATTGTTAAAATATCGAACCCTCGTGTATTAGAGAACCATGATAAATAGAAGTAATGATTTCATGGATGGAAACTCATGGCAACACCATTTCAGGTGGAAGTTGCAACCCTATCATTATTACAATTTGCACCCATACCATGTATAATATCTTGGACCCATTTAGCGAAAATCATTTCCAATAGAGATGTTCTTGGTTTTTAAGAGCCAAGAGGCCAAGGGAGAGCTCATTTGCAACCATTGTAGTGAGAGAGAGAGAGAGAGAGAGAGAGAGAGTCCCCGCAAAGATTCGATTCGATCTCGTCATCGGAGACCCTACTGCTCACCTCAAGTATACCAATCACTTCCCTTGGCACCCTAGTTAGGATCTGGAAGTTTGTGCTTGGAGTGATTGTCTAAATTATGAGATTTGATCGAAATCGTCGTCGCACTGCATTCATCACACCGCATTCGGCCCGTTCGAGTGGTCGTTTCTGGGCCGAGTCCCAGAATCGGCCCTTAGCCCTTGCCATTCGGCCAACTCGGCCTGAAAACCCTAATTGGCCCTCGGCCCAAAGTCTACTCGGCTCGTTCAAGTGACAGCACTTGGCCCCATTGACCAACTTGGCCCTCGGTCCAAGACCCGATTCGGCCCTCGGCCCTCGGCCCGCAAAAAGTTCGGCCCTCGAACCGGTGATTCGGCCCTCGACCCATGTGTCTCGGCCCGTCCAAATCACCCACTCGGCCCCTGCAATTCGAACCAGTTGGGCCGAGTGTGAATTTGTCTCAAATTTTCAAAAATTTGACCTGACCCGGCTAGAGCTCAGCAATGCAAACCGTTGCAAGTCCTCCTGATGCTCAAAACTTGATTCTGGCTCATGGAATAGACAAAATCGTAAGGCGCAGCCGCTTAGTAGCTTGAGTAGGCTGTCGCGAGATATAGAGACCTAGAGGCAACCTGCTGAGCCATAAAACCCTGATTGGACCAAAAAATGAGCAAGGCAACGTAACAGAAAAACCCTAAACCCCATCAAGATGACCAAAGAATTAATCGACAAAGCCTATCAGGCCCAAAACGAAGCGAGAGTGACGCTTAGAGATTGTTTGCCGCACTCACCTTGAATTTCCAGACTTGAAGTACACTTAAGGAAAACTGAAAGCCTGATTGAGCACAAGTACACTGGAAAGAACACACACACTGAGTGGAGATAAATTGAGGATTGTATTTAATAAATCAAGGAACTCACTCAGATAAACCACTCAAGGAACCCACCAATAGGAGAGGACCCAAAGACCTAGACAAACCATCAACACACAAAGTGGGACCAAGCAAGCGGCGCCAACGAAGTGGATTTGACAAACCTACTCAACCTGATCAATAGCTTGGTGGAGCACGAGAACTCGACTATGGCAGAAGAAAGCTCAGACCATAGGTCTAGCAAGAAACTCGACTTAGGCATCTTCCCAGAGGCTATTTAGCAGCTGGTCAGTAGCTACGATGCACTTTATATGAGCACCGTAGCAGGACAGCAGATGCTATCATTGAAGACTTAGAAGAAGAGAGAAAGCTAGCCCACAAGGCATTACAAAGCATAGTCGAACACAATAGAGACCAGCAGGCTAGCAGCCAAAGGCAAAGCACAGAGTTGCGTCAGGTGCAACGGGTGCTGAACTTAGCCGGTAGAAACCGAATGAATCATGATGGAGCCCTAGAAGGAGACTTAATGCTGAGCGAGCTTCTCATGAAGCGACTGCTAGACAACACCGCAGCAGAGCAAAGTGCCGCAGCATTGGCAACATCACTGCTAGCAGGGTTAAGAGCAACCTAAGGCTCTAAGAGCCAGTCTAAAATCCCAATAGTCACAAAGTAGCTCGACAAGTACCAACCCCACGACAATCAATACAGCTTTGTAGAGCAGTTCGAGAAAGTCTGCAAAGCCAATGGCCTCAGCGACCTGACTTAGCACTCTCAAGCATTCGGGCTCTGCTTAGGTGACAAGGGTAGGACTTGGTATACAAGCTTAGATGCCGCAGAGCAAGCCAACTTCAATGGCCTTAAGAATCTCTTCATCAATAGATTTGTCGAGCCTGGATACTCCGATAATCTGCTAGTACAACTAATGAATGTCAAGCAGAAAGAGAAGGAGGACATTTGCGATTACGTAACCCACATGAGGAGTCTCTTCAAGAGAATCCCTACGGAGTGAACGACTGACTAAAAGAGCAATTTCAACTATATTCATCAGCGGAATTCGAAATGAGGAACTGTACAATGCTTTGGCAGGCAACTCGGAGCTTGCAGCGAGATGCGCTAGCTAGGGTTTTTGAGGAAGCCATCAGAGTTGATGATCAGTTGAAAGAGTGGAGCTCCAAGAGCTCAAACTCAGAAGAAACCAACTTGCAAAGTTCAGAGAGAGCGTCAACCCTCTAGTGAATGATCGGTCCCATCATCCCAAGATAAGGGGAAAGCCACCGAGATAAACCAATACTTGGCTGATGTCAAGATGAAGATAGCCAAGTTGCAAGACATGTTGAGATGACCAATGTACCCACATGTCCAATGCGTGTACTATGGTGGAAACCACTTGCTAGCTGAGTGTCAAGACCCTAGGTCGAGACCTTCCGCTAATAACTGTGATAGGTTTGGTCATGACGTCGCGCATTGCAGATTGCCGAGAAGACTTCCGTACTCGCAACCATACGGCCAGCCTTACCTAGCGAATAGGCCGTAGCCACTCTTCGGAAGGGGAGCCCCATTGGCCCTTCCTGCGCCTAACAACATTAAGCCGGTTGTTCCTAGGATGACATAAACCCTACAGGCATACCTAGACCGCCTGGTCCCTATGTGACTCATCCACCGAGTGATGCTCCAGTCCACTATGTGGAAGAGCCAAATGAGGAAGAGACTTACGTACATCCTTATGTCTCTCACAATGATGAGGGCAACATAGTCCTTATGGACTATCGACCACCCAGGTCATGTCTCATTACGTTGCCCTGAGAGGGAGCAGTAGAACAGAGACGAAGCTGACCTAAGGTGCATTGAGTCCGGAATCACCTATCTCTTTATCGATTGCCCAAAGTGGAAACCTTCTTCAAGTTCAGCCAACGTACCATTTGTCCCATTGGGGCTATTTGGTGTCGAGAACCTCAATGGGGAGGCCACACCTATCCCATTGCAGGTCATGACCCGTGCCCAGACGAAGCAGGCCCGCATATCACTGCCAGGACCTAGCAACCTCGATGCAGCCTCGATAGGGAAGAAAATCCGTATGCAGAGAAAGAAGAGGTTGGAAGCTAAGATTGCACTGAAAACTGAGAGTGCTACAACTCTACCTGTTGGAAAGAAGGTCACAGACGCAGAGGCAGAAACTTCAGCCCCTAAGATGGCCAAAAAGGGAAGTGCCAAGGTAGGGGAATACCCGCATCCGAATCGCCAACTAGAGGCCATAGAGAAAGTGAAGGACTGGGTGAAAGAGGCCTAAGAGCACTTAAGGGACACTGAGCCCATCCTAGAGGATGATATCGATGATCTCCCCAGCATAAGCACGCCAGTCTCACCCCCTCGATGCGACTGCACCACAAGCAGCACCAGTTAGGCCAAGCCTTGATGCTGCAGGCCCGCAAATCAAGCACGGCCATTGGCCAGGACAATCCGGTTTAGGAGAGAGACGAGCAACCAATGACCTCCTTACCACGCTAGTGACCACCCCTGTGACGTTAAGCCTGGGAGACCTGCTTAAGCAACATCTCACCCTATGGAAAGACCTAAAGCAGTGGGTTGAGGGGTCATGAGAACAAGCTATTGATCTGCATGACCATGATGCAGAAACACAAATACCGAGTCTAACGCTACACTCTATGCCAAAATCCTTGCACGTTAATGCTTTCTAGGAAGGCACCAAGATGCATGCAGTATTACCGGTCCTAGCCCTAGGTGACACGATGAGAAAGGGGATCATAAACACGGGAGCTAGGGTTAGTGTGCTGAGCCACGCAGTACTTCAGACTTGGGGAAACCCACCTATTGAGACTACTCGATTTAATGTCACATTAGCAAACGGCATGAGAGTGAAGCCATTCGGGGTACTTAAAAACTGGCCAGTGAAAATCGCAGGTGTCCAATTCTCTTTTGACTTTATAGTCATGAAGGGAGTGAACTATGATATCATATTAGACCAACCCTAGATGCACAATGCCAAAGTTATTGAAGATTGGGGTAACGGCTTGATCTTCCTAGGTAACAAAATGGAAGCTGTGAGGGTAGAGATGGACACTTGGAAGACGTCACTAGTCAACTTGGATGCCATCTTCGCGATGCTCAAAAGTAACTCTCAAGTCAAGAAGTCTTATGGGCCCTTGACCAAGTATATCCCATGCCCAGAGGATGAGCGAGATTGGATGCATGTCCTTGCTACAATCGACCTGCCATTCTCGGATCGTGAGGCATATGAGCAAGCCATCAAGATGATGGGCAAGTCTAATGACACGCCCTCCATACGAGTTTGCATGATGGTAGGAACCCTTCGTGGGAGACCTAAGCCCGTCACCTTCCAAGTGCCAAACAACAAAAGAGAACTCCAGGAGATTTTGGAATAATTAATGGACAAGCTAGCTGACAATCCAATAGCAAACTTTAAACCACTCCAGGATCTCTTAGATGAATCTAAGTGGTAATCGACCAGGGTGCATGACTTAAACCTCATGTACAACTGGGCCCTAGTCCCTGATCAACAACAAGAGATATACCAAGTCCTAGGAGACGACGAGCAATCTGACACAGAGGACTCTAATGACAAGTACGAAGACTGCCAATCCTTTAATGACGAAAGTGAGGGTAAGATAGATACCGTAGAATATGACACAAAGGGACATGAAATAGAACAAATACGGGCAAACTCCAAGCCACAGAAAAAGAGTGTCTTCAGGATAGAGCGAGGGGTCATGCGCATAGATTGTGATCGTGCCTGGTTAGAACACATAGGAGCCATAGACTTTGAGCAAGCAGGCCTAAATCACCATCTTAACTATGACCATCAGGGGAGATCACCTCTTCTAGCAAAGATGGGGAGTTCGACTCTAAGTCAAAGGTAAGTTTGGATAGCAATCCAGGGACACACAAACAGACAAACAACAAAAACCATGGGACCTCCCTAAAAGATTTACGAAATTCAAGAAAGGAGATAGGGTAGTGATCCTATTGGGTGCCAAGCGGCAAGGGCAAACGAGCGAACCAACCGAGGGACCAGCCAAGGTCAAGGAGGTGAACCTAGCCCAGGAAGGGGAGACACCCCGACTAGCCGTCATTGCCAATGACTTGACTGAGGAAGAAGATACAAGTCTTGTCACTCTCTTGCAAGAGTATGTAGACGTATTCACTTGGTCCTTGGAAGAGCTCAAAGGGGTAGATCCGAATGTAGTGACACATAATATACCCATGATACCAAATGCAACTCCGGTGAAGCAGCGATTGTACCCTATGAATCCAAAACACGCTCATGCTATCAAGGAAGAGATTGATAAGCTTATGAGAGCGGGATTCATTTACAAAATTGAGCACGCAGACTGGGTATCACCCATAGTCATCGTGATGAAGAAAAATGAAAAAATCAGAGTGTGTGTCAATTACAAGAAGGTGAACACTGCTACTAAGAGGGACAATTACCCATTTCCATACACCGAGCACATGCTTGAAAGAGTGGCGGGCAAGGAGGCCTACAGTTTTCTGGATGGCTTCTCAGGATACAATTAGGTGCAAGTGCATCCTACCAACAGGCATAAGACTGCCTTCGCCACTGAGTGGGGAGTCTTTGCTTACATGTTGGAAGTCTTTGTCGATGACCTCTGCATTCACTCGATCTGGATGGAACACTTAGACAAACTCCAAGCAGTCTTTGAGTGGTGTCACCTATATCATCTCTCCTTGAACCCCTTAAAATGCAGTTTTGGGTGAAGCATGGATACATCCTAGGCCATGTGGTGTCGAAGAATGGCATTGCCACTGACTTCTCGAAAGTCAAGGTTATTGTTGACCTTCCATCCCCAATCAACTATAAGGGAGTCCAATGCTTCTTAGGCCATACGGGATACTATCGGCGGTTTGTGCTGAATTACTCATTGATGGCCATACCTTTATACAAGCTATTGATTGTCTTTGAATGGACTGAAGCATGCCAATGAGCATATGAAGAGTTGAAGAAGGCTCTAACCACAACACCAATTCTACGAGCCCTAGATTGGACCATTACCTTCCATATGCATATTGATGCTTCTAAATTTGTTGTGGGGGTAGTGTTGTGCCAACCTGGCGAATACAACCTAGACTATCCAGTAAGCTTTGCTAGCAGACAACTCACTGAGACGGAAATGAACTACTCGACGACAGAAAGAGAGGGCTTGGCCATGGTGTTTACTATGAAGAAGTTTTGGCATTATCTATTGGCTACACCCTTTACCTTTTTTGGGAACCATCAAGCCTTGCTATATCTAGTGAATAAACCTTGTGCTACAGGACGCATAGCTTGGTGGCTCCTACTTTTGGAGTTTGACTTCTCCATGGTTGTACGAAAGGGAAAACAGCACTATATGGCTGACCATATGTCATGCATCCCCACAAGAGAAGTCGCTGGAGAAGGCATTGCCGATGAATTGCCAGATGCCCATCTCTTTAACCTTTCCAGTGAGAGAGATTTATTCAAGGCCGATCTAATGCCATATTGGGCAGATGACATAGTCCAAGTGCTTGAGCACGGACTATCTAAGCGACCGATAAAGAAGGCAAGACTTAGGCGACTCATTCTCAAGATCCAACCCTACCAGTTGATAGCAGGCAAGCTGTATCACCTAGGGCAAGATGGATTGCTGCGTAGATGCGTGTGCAAGCATGAGGTGCACGATGTGCTCTCAGAGGCACACAACAGAATTGCTGGTGGACACTTTAGCTGAGACATGATGGCCCACAAGGTGCTGCAATCTCAACTATGGTGGCCAACACTGTTTTGTGATGCAACACGATTTGTTAAGCATTGTGACAAGTGTCAGACAAAGGTCCTGATTCACAAGGATCAAATGGAGTTGACCCCAATCATTGCACGACAACCCTTCAAAAAATGGAGAATCGACTTCATAAGACCCATCATCCTCATTGCACAGTATTCGCAGGCCAAATACATCATTGTGGCCACAGACTACCTAACGAAATGGGCAAAGGCGAGAGCAACACGAAAGAACGATGCTCGAACGACTGCCAAGTTCTTGTGGGAGCAGGTAATCTCACGATTCGACTGCCCCATCGAACTAGTTAGTGACCACAGGGCACACACTTCATCAATGAAGTGATAGCGCATCTCCTATCCACCTTCCTAATTATCCATCAAAAATGCTCTCCATACTACCCTCAAGAAAACGGCCAGGCAGAATCCACGAATAAGATTCTTGTCAATGTCTTGACCAAGGTAGTCTCTGCCTCGCGCAGCAATTGGGATAACAAGCTGATGGCAACCTTGTGGGCTTACCGCACAGCTTATAAAATGAATGTTGGGCCAGACCCCCTTTAGGTTGACCTACAGAACCAAAGTAATTCTCCCTATAGAATTCTTCGTGCCTAGCCTGAGAATAGCACTTCAGGAACAATGGGAAGGAAAGGAGGCATGGACGCAATGCCTAGTTGAACTCGAACGCCTCTCGGAGACTCACCTTCTAGCTAGTCATGCGCTCATATGTGAGAAGGCATGATGCAAGAGCTGGTTTGACAAGCATGTCAAGCAACGTGACTTTGAACAGGGCAACTTAGTGCTCCTATAGTTAAGGGGCATAAGTAAAAAATGAAGTTTAGAGGTCTTTGACCTTTCAAAGTTCGTGCAATCAGCCGAAAAGGCAACGTTGACCTCGAGACTCTAAACGAGGGAATAGGCTTCTTCAATGGCAGTTGTGTCAAGAAGTACTACCCTCCCACGCATCCTTTGCATGAGCCACCAATGTTGAAACCTCCTATCAAAGTACGAGTAGCCACAATCATTGAAATCAATGATGAGGATGAGGAAGCCATAAAGATCGCATACCTACACATCACGGTGTCACTGCCAAGCGAACATGCGCCTTTAATGCCTTGATCGACAAGGGAGCAGACTTCAATGTCTTGACTTACGATCATTGGACCCAACTTGGCAAACCACCATTACAGCCCACTAATACCAAACTAAGCCCATATGGGGGCCGCTCATACGCACTTCTCGTCAAGTGCAGAGTTGTCGTTTCTATCGAGTCTGAGACTGTACCAATGATCTTCTATGTACTACCAAACGCCAAAGACGTAGGCATGGAATCACTGCTAGGGTTAACCTTCAAAAAGCAAACTCATTGCAACATTGATTATGAGTTGCAGTGCATCCACCTCACCATAGGCAACATTCGCATTGTTACAGCTTTCAACAAGGGTTGCGTGACCTCATCACAGTCCACAAGGCCACTGGTAGAAGTATTAGTAGCCAAATCTAAGGAGGGGGGTAGTGCTCGGCCACCATCCACCAATTCTCAAGAACCGCTGCTCATAGCAGCAAAAGCTAAGGCCCAACAGCCTAGGTTTCAATGGAAGTCTAAACAGCCGCAACCGCCGCCTAGGAGTCGACGCACACATCCTCATAAGACCCGAAACTCTAAACCTAGGAAACCAAGGTGCAGTCATAGAAATCGACGCATGATCAAGCAAAGATGGGTCCCTAAAGCCCTCTTGCACCAGCAAGGATACTATGAGGGAAATGTCTGGATATGGATCCCTAAAGCCCACACGTCCAAAGGCACCACTCATATGCCGCCCTCAAGCTTGATCACCCCAAGTCCCATAGAACCTCAAAACTATAAGTCGCAGCGCTTTCTAGACCCACATCCATCAAGCTCATTCACGCACATGCCCAAGAGAGTCGAACAAGCCTATCGGCCCAAACGATAGACATCATCACATGAGTCATCACCCGCTAGAGCCAATCCGACTACCCTGATCCACCCTGAAGAGTAGCAGTCCATCGAGCGTCGCTGCTATTTCCCCAGTCCTAATCCAAGAGGTCCAACCGCAATCTCAAGAACACCCGCAACTACAACTATTCATTGTCAAAGGCTGTAGTGCTATCAAACCCCAACCACCAACACATCTTAAACCCTCCTATGAGTGAAAATCATTTTTGACACTGGCCTTAGATCTAGCCAAAGATATGGGGGATGACATGGTTGATTGCATTAGATGACTAGATGCCACTTTCAAAGAGCTAGCTCTGAGCTACGACCGCTTGGACTTAGGCCTGTTGCCCGAACCCTTTGCAACCGAAGTTCGTACGATGCCTTGTTCTTGGGAGACATTTGAACTTGCCTTTGCAAAAGCAGCTGAATTGCTCAACAGCGAGATCTCCAAAGAGCAAGCCCTCAAATAGCGCCTCATCACGTCATATGATCAGTGAACCACTTCTGCCATCACTGACCAAGAAATTGTAGAATTATCAAAACTTGCTGATACTAAATCCTCGTTCTTGAGGCACTAGTGCACTCTTAGGTTGCAATGGGAAGTTGAAGGGTGCCAAGTCATGACAAATGCTGAGCAATGCCACATAATCAAAATAGCGGAGTACGACCCCACTTACGTCGTGCCAACCCTCATATAGAGTGTTAACCACTCTTCATGACTGGCCCATGGAAGAGCACATCAAAGGACACCCTTACCTCGATTGCCTATTGACTGAGGAAGAGTTACATATTGCTAGCCGCGTCGCTTCCGGTGACTTTCTAACATATGTTCTCACTTACATCACACACGTGGGCATTCGACCTTTTGATCTAGACCACGAAGCTCAGTTAGAGTACAACCCCGATTTCTATACTTGGTTCCTACGTCGATAACTCCTAGACCCATTGCAGAATGCTCTTGATCTCCTAGCCTTCAATCCTAGGAAGGATTCTTCTCGAGCTGGAAGGGGAGGGGGGTGATGTGAATCAAATTAAAACCAAGGAAAATCAAGGAAAACACATAAACAACGAGCGAGGTAGGAAAAATGGCACGAGAACTTTGAAATAAATGGCAAAAAGTTAAAGTCTGAAGGGAAGATTCTACATTGGATTGGATTTCAATGCTTTCATTCAATAAACATATAGAGTCTTTCTTTTCCAGCAAATTATGACTTTTCCAACAAATTATTATTTTGAAAGCACTAATGGAAACTTGGGATCATGACAGGAACAAAAGATGTCACAGTAAGACCACACCCACCAACTTCAGTTCATGGAGGAGGAAAGAACGCAATACCGCATCACCCTTGAAAATCGCGCCCACAACCAGCTCAAGTTCCGAACCATTCATAACATAGAGGATGTGGTGGCCAAGGAGGAAGCGGCCAAGAGAGTCATTGAACAGTGCAACCTCACCAAGTACCTTGAGAAATTTGCGCAAGAGCCTAACCACAAGAAGTGTATGGAGTTTCTCAGGACATACGACCTTGACCAGGAGTGCAGCACCGTGACGATGGGAAGGGGAGAAAATCCTAAACAGCTGCAGGTTCACTTAAACCCATCCTTGGTGGAGAAGGCATTGGGATTGGAGCCGAAGATAGAGAAAAAGCATAAGAGGGATGTTTATGCCATGTTGAAAATGAAAAGAGAGGATGTGCTAACTAATGACGGCATCAGCATTCATCCAGGACATTCCTGATGCGAAAGCCAGACTACAAGCGAAGCTAGTGCACGCGCTCTTCTCCATCCAGCATTACAACTCCTTAATGCATCAAATCAGCATGCCTGTGCTGGAGAATGTAGCACCTCACACCTTGGATGAAGTCGATTGGAACGGGTATGTACGAAAAACCATTGACCAGGAGGCTAAAGCACTAGCTTTAGGAAGTACACCAGCATCTGGGGAGTCCCTAGCTTCCAAGGCCACAAAAAGAAAGAAGGCCTCGTTCAAGACCTCATTCATTGGCTATGGAAGCATTTTGACTGCGCTCATCCAGGAGGCAGTGAAGGAGACACAATGTGCAAAAGAAGGAGAAGGAGAAACATCTGACAGGTCACCCCCTCACCAAGACCAAGAGAGGTCCAATGAGACAGGACCGAGAATGATGAGGAAGGGAAGGAACAAGAAGAACAATTGGGCAAAATGTAGGCCAAGAAACCCAAGAAGAAGACAGCACAAAAGGAAAAGAAGCAGGACGAAGGCTGTAAGAAGGAGAAAGAGGATTTGGAGATGGCAAAAAGAGAATCCCTCAAGGCCACCGTGCCCTGATGACATTCCCGCTAGATTCCACGCAGAGCTGGTAGTTTGGGAGCGGTAGAAAAGAGAAAAAGACCCATTCACCTTCAGCTTCCTCATGCCCAATAGCCTACTGAGGGTCTTGCCGCTCAAGGTGATGGAGGAGGTGATAGCGATTGGTGCTAGAGGAAAGGGAGAAGACCCAAACTCTTTGGGAAAATGAAGAAGTTGAGTTTTGGCAAAACAAAGTGTTTGAAGTACCATATACCGTACAGGGATATAACTGCCAACCCCTATGGAGGAGGCGGGTGTGTGACATCAGCATGCTCGCGTGGATGGCTTTTTGCAACACCTTACCCTACGAGAGGAACAACCCCACGTTCATGGCGTACCCTCGTAGGGTAGGTGTGGATTTTGATGCCACCCTCCATGGGCGTTATGATTTTCCTATCATCTACAACTCTAATGTTGTCTCCTTCGAACATGCCCTCCTCTTCAACTCGAAAAGATTTGATGACTCCATGATGCATTTCCTCGCAGATTTCTCTTCATGCCCCGATCCAGCTTTCATAACTACATGTAATTATCTTATGTTACTTAAATTATTACTTAAGTAGGACCCAACTCCACAAGAACGTGGCCTACCTACCCTCTTCCTTGACCCTAACGCCATCGACACCTATGCCATGGCGTGTCTGATGATGAGGGCTAGCCTCCTCCCCTCTTTTTGCCTAGCTCTCCTAGAAGACATGAACGACAGCCAATTCATTAGATGCAATCATCCCTTCCTCTCCACCACCTCCCTCCACGTCCGCATAAATCTGAAAGGATACATGCAAAGCTATCAATTTTTGAGAAAATCCATCCGACCCCCTTCTCCGCCTAATTCAGACGATGAGAATTAGGCACTTGGTGACATTCTACTAGTGTAATACTATTATTTTAAAAAAAAAACAAAACCAAAAAAAAGAAAGAAATAAAAAGAAAAGCATGAAAGGAAAAGCGAGAAGAACATTACACATGGAATGGACAAAACAACTCACTTATAGAAGCACTTAGCACCACATAAAGCATGATCACTGCACCTAGGGGTCCTCAAGTTAGGCGTGCCTGGTGGCTTCGGTCAGCTGGCTCCGCTCCTAATCCCCTAGCCCTTTTTGCTCCCCCACTTCATGCTTAGGGCCCATCAAGGGCAGGACATACCTACGGAGGTAACACTCGCCTATGGTTAGACCTGTCACCCTAAGCTACTTGCACCGCACCTTCCTTTGCACGAATGGGGTCCTCAAGTGTGGGACATCACCCAAGCTAGCCTGTGGCTAGACCCAACTCCCCATTCCACCAGCACGAGCACAATGCACTAGTACAATAAGGTAGACACCCCCTTAGGTAGAGCACCGCATCTTTTCCTTTCAGGCATCACAAAGGCAACAAACCACCGACTTCAGAGGCCCCTGTCATCCACTTGCTATCCATTTGGCTTCTCCAACAAACATCATTACCAAGCTTCCACAAGAACTCGAGTTTACATGTGACCCTACCCTCACACGACTACTTTGCCAATTGCCTATTAAACCCCAACAGCAGCCAAAAGTGCCATGGGACTGGCACCCGTCTCGAAGGGAGGTAATGTTAACCCCAAGTCAAGAATGCGAAAAAATGAATGAAAAAGTGGAAAAATGATGGAAAAAGAGCAAAGACACACAAGCGGCCTCTAAAGCTAAGCTGGGGCCAAAAGCGTAATTTTAAATGAAAGGCACCTCAAAAAACTCCAAAAACTTGTGTAAAAGAGCGCCGGGCTCCCTTTTGTGCCAATTGTAAAATATTAGATGGGTGTAGACTAGAGGCATAAGGCTAGAAGAGGAAATAGAGAAAGGATGTTGCCACAATGGCCGGTCATGTAAAAAAGGGATGGGTGTCCATGGGATTTTAGGGCTTGTATATAAAGTTCAAAAAGTGAATGGAAGCTCATTCTTTGGTGTGTGGCTAACAAGAGTTCTCTTCTTCTTTTCTCCTTGCTTGTGTGTGTTCTTGAGAGAGGGAGTGTGAGAGTGTGAGAGAGCGAGTGTGTGGGAGTGAGGGATCAAGAGGGTGAAGCTCTTCACCATCTCCTCTTCTCTTCTTCTCTTCTCTTCTCTTCTCTTTTCTCATGCGCGCGGCTATGGTGGATGGAGCTTGGAGATGGAGGAGGCTTGAGGATGCTTGAGCTAGCATCTAGGATCGTGGAGCTACCGGTGTGTGCGAGAGAGGAGGCAACTCATATCGGCATCAAGGTAAGCTCAATACACTCGTAGGATTGACGGTGCATCGACCAGGTGAGAGATAGCCATTAGAGCTCGCTTGAAACAATACACTCGTAGGATCGACGGTGCATCGACCAGGTGAGAGATAGCCATTAGAGCTCGCTTGAAACAATAAGTGGTCTGTGGCTCTTGGCGATTGAGCATGAGCTCCCTCTATAGGAAACCATGTCTAGCTACATAACCTTGTAAGTATATAATTGTAAAGAAATGTATTACCAAAGCCTTTAGGTCCATCCAAGAAGAATATCTAAGAAATATCTATATCAATAGCATCTAAAATTGCACCAAACACAACTTTTACCCCTTTTTAGCATCATTTCCGTGGCTTTTGATTTCATTGCTTCTTCATCCATATGTACATGCATTTCATCTCGAAAAGGTAGGTCTACATAGAAGTGCAAGACATCTGAGTGAACTTGAGGTAGCACAATGAACTCCATCAAGGTACATCCATGTTGATGCAATAGTTCTTGCACATGCTTTAATGTTTCATTTGAAGCTCTCAATTGAAACTACTCACTTGGTATATATATTATCAACGAGAATTTTTGCAATATTCTAGATGTGGCACTTTAAATCTTTCCCAAAGCTTTTTTGGCTAAGAAATCTCATAAACTCTAAAATAACAACAAATGAGCTTCACAATTGCATTTCAATCTACATTTGAGTAACTTCTTTTAGGCATGGAACCATTCATTGTCACTCTCCAAAATATCCTATGCAATGATAGCATCTTTGAATGCTAAGTATATTACAAATTCAACAATTTGCAGGTCTTGAAACAAAATGTCACCTCAAAAATACCAAATAAAACTACTCAACATAAGTAGGAGAGGTGAATAGTACAATGACCACATTTGTTACTCTATTTTCTTGTGGTCCAAGTTTCATTTCTCAAATTTCAAACCACATATCTTACTCTATTTTCTCTTGGTCCAAGTTTCACTTCTCAAATTTCAAACCCATTGAGACAAAATATATTAGTACAATGGTTCTCCAACTTTCAAGAATACATGTATTGGCTAATATAATCCAAATATCGTGCATAGAAAAATACAACACATAGTTAGGAATCACTTTATTTGAAATCTAAATTGGAAAAATCAACAACATCTTAATTAAGTTCCATAATAATGACTTGTTAAAATAATGCAAACAATAAAAATATAGAATTTGGTAACAACAACCAATCATTCTCTATCATTGTTCATTTTTCGAGGATAAGTCAATCTTAAATCCCATGTATGATCTCAAGAGTGATATGCTTTAACTAAATACATCCTATGAATATAAAAGTGGCTACTTTATATCTACCATAAGACTACATTATAGATGTAGTGGTTCAAGCCTCAACACTTGACAAAACCCTTGATTGTTTATAATGCAGATTAGAGATAAATAGATTTGACTAGACCTCATCCCAAAGCCTTGCACCTTGGAATAAGCCACATGAAGCCTTTGCAAAAGTAAACCCTAGATACAATATTAGGAGTACTTGTAAACCTCTTGCACAATTGCCTAGCCAATGCATTATGGAAACAAAAAGGAGCTATCATGTCAAATGCATACTACTTCTATAATTTTGAAACATGTACAACTAAATCATTTAGGGATAGATAATGCTTTACATGGGACTAATGCCCAAGAAATATCAAACATTCTAGCATCAACATTGCTAGAAAGTTGAATTCATGATGCTTCCTTGTAGCTTGTAATTCTTAGCTCCTTAAAGTTTGATCATCCAACTTTTGCACACACTAAATTCTTGACTTCTTGATTGCTCATTACTCCTAAATTTTGTGAGTTCTACATCTTCAACCACCACCTCCTAAACAAAATTTAATATTCCCTTAGTATTGCTGAAATCCTACACCTCCCTCATTTACCCGTAGTTTAATACTTAGTAAAAGGTTGAGCCACTTCCACAACTATGGCATGAGTATCAACTACCTCTTGCATCACCCCTTTTTTTTTCAATCACTCATGCCACAAAGCCTTCTTCATCCTTTTTCTCCTTCTTAGCCAAATATAATTGATGTATCATGCTACCACACTCATCTTGCAAGTTGCTCCAATTTAATTTTATCATGCATAAAAGCTACAATTGGCTCTATAAAGAATGCCCTTCAGAATTGCATAAGGTCATTGAACTATGATCATCACTCAGAGAAGTTATATTTTTCTGTGCATCAAAAACTTATTGTAACAAAATCATATTCTTCATTGACCTCCCCATCCATGACAATTGATCCATCAAATTTCACATACAAACCCTATAGCACTTGTTTCTCAATGTGAACTAATAGAGATAGTTGTTGTCGTGCCAATATTTCATGTTTCTGAATATGAACTAATGGAGATAGCTGCCTTGCCAATATTTCATGTTGAACCCTTAATACAACTAACTGCTCAATTTACACTGCATTGCCTTAGTAATCTTCTCAGTAATATCCTCCATACCTTCTTTTAGAATTTTATTTGAAATCATTATTTTAGCATTTTATTACTACAAAATATTGACCTACTCATATATCATTTGAGCATCCTACAACTTAGCTTGTAATTTAGCTTCCAAACTAGATGCCTTCTATTTCTCTTCAAATAATTGGGCCTACAAATTCTAAACGACTTTAACTTCACTAATCCCTATTTCTAGAGTCCATGTACAAGTGCCAACAACATGATTTGGGTTTACATTGATTACCAAGTGCCTACACATCATTCAATAGAAGATGACATACCAAACTAGTTTAATGATAGAGCTCATATAAACTTCCAACTTAGTACCCAATTTCAATTGCCAATCTTTAATTTCTTGCTAGCCTTATTGTCCTCCTTAGTACTCTATTGGTGAGCTCTATCCCCAACAATGACAAGTTCAAAACATTCATATTATTAAGAGAGCTACTAGTTGTTTCTACATTGCCATATCTTGGAGCCAACAATGCTAAGTACATTGTGCACTTTGGGCTCTCTCCCTCAAGCACAAGTGGATCAAACTCTTTTTGATCCTCCAAGCTATTTTCCAACTTTCTCTTCTTATCTAGCATTTTCTCCTCCCCCAACTTTGCCTATGGTGTGGATGGATTTACCAAAATCTCAAGATTCATGAGATTTCCATCATTTGATAAAGTGCTACAAGCATGGGGAAAGGTTGGTTTTTTTGAGAAAACTTCTTGGTATTGGTCATGATGAAAACCTTTGCCATCACATGGTCATGAATTACCTTGCCCCAATTTGGCTCACTTACATTTTTTACCAATCATAGTACACTAAAGGTATCTTCACTATTAGAATCCATCTTTATTGATAGCATAACCCTCTCCACATATCACCTAAGGTGATCTTTCCTTTGTGCACACATTTTTCCTAGAAATAATTTGATTGGGTTTCCCAACTCACCAAATTCCTTGAGCATCTCATTGATCTTGCATTTCCACACCATCTATTAATCATTAATTAAGACTTTAATACCTCTGGCACTAACATTGTCAATAGTTCACGCTTCTCTAGTATCCTACCACCAACATGGTGCAAGGAGTTGAGTTCCATGCATGCATAAAGATTTCCCCATCATGAAACCCAATGTAAAATTTGCAAACTCCAAAAGACTAATTTTATTCACCATGCTTTGACTTCGACATCTTCTAAATCTAATAGCAACCAAGGATCTTAGGGTACAGTTAATAAAGGGTGATGGGATCGTAGGAGCCTCTCACAATGTCCTAAGCTCCTAAATCATTAATGTACAAACCTAGTCCATGTTAGAATAGGGCACCTCCTTGAGAGAACATGGATTCACTACTAGAAGCTTTGTACTATGCTCTAATGCCTAGTCATGGTGGTAGAGAGATTTTGCAGATGATTCAAACAAGCCATTAGTAGGGAAAAACACTAATACAACAAAATCTAAGCACTCGTTATACCTCCAATGAAGATGTTTTACATGTGGCATGCCCTTCCCATGACTTAACTCAATCTCATCAAACATCTATGGTCTTTAGTAAGGCAACATTCAATCAAATTATACCCACAATTCTACATGGGGGTACCTTTTTTAGTCTAAAACTTTTATGGATTGTTGCAATGACTTACTATCCAACCCTTTGGAGCAAGAAACTTCCTTTGTCAGTATATCTATTGATCTATTATTGACCTATATATGTGAGTTTCTTCTTTCTTAGGTGCTTACCTTGCTTGGAATTATAAATAACTATCAACCACCAAGTTACCCTCCTTGAACACTTTCTTCTTGATATGATACTAAACCCAAACCTTTCTTTATTGTGAATCACACCTAAACTGTATGAAGCCATGATTCTATAGTCCTCTTACTCTACTCCAATCAACATTGTAATTACTCTAGAGATAGATTATGTTCCATCACTTTTGAAGGCTTAGTAGCACAAACTTCATTGTTGGCACAACAACTTCCAACATCAAATCAACTTGAAAGGAGTCATCACATAGTAACTTTCTACACATTCTTGAATGCCTAATGTGTTGAATCCAACTTAACTTCCCAATCATTTATATTTTCCTAATTATCTTCTTTCAAATTCCAAGCAAAATTTTATGGGAAGTCTTAGCTCACCCAAGGGTGATATGTAGATTTCTTAGGTAGAATCACATGTTGTTAGTCAACTCTTCAATCACATGGTTCAAGAAATGCTTACCTTGATTACTTATCAATTGAATTGGGTAGAGGATTCCCATTTCACAGGCAAGAGAGAATGAGCACAACCAAGGAACAAGAAGCAAATTCAAGACAAAGTACATCAACTAAGGAACTCCATGATCACAATTAATATTGCAATATCTCATGAGGATCTTAGTCAATGCTAATTAACAAAACCAAATAGTAAGGCTCCATGCACAAAGAATCCAGACTTCAATAGAATTGGAGAAACATAGGACAAGTATCCCAAGGAAACATACTAGAATATATTAGCACATTGAGAAGTAGATAGTTTTCTTCTCATTACATAGATGATGTCTGCTCCTACATGCAAATGAGAAAAAGCTCACACATACACATCTTATTTATGTTAGGGAGGCAACCATATCTCTAGAAGGTTTGAACTAACATGAGTGCTCCCAAAAGGCAAAAAAATGAAACAAAAAGCAACATACTAATAGTAACCTTGCTACTCTAATGTAGCAAAGCTTCGCAAAACATCATGGCATTGCTAAGTTTGCATGATATTGACAGCCCTAGAATAGCTCAAAGGTTGCTAGTGCATGAAACCATGGACAATCTCATCAAGGTTTAAAACTTGCAAGAAGATGTAATACATGTGCTTGCAAGGGAGATACATTGCATGCTTTGCTTCTCTCTTTTCAAAATTGGGGCAAGATCCACTCGAAAACTATGATGATTGTCATTGTTGGAGGCAAACAATGTGACAAGAGTAGTGTATGGAGTGCCAAAGGGAGACCACGACTTTTGCGAGTATTGCATAGTCTTGTTAATCCTAGCTCGAGTTTTCTATGCTATGGTTTGCTAGAATCATTGTTCTCTTTGTGCTAATAGATGGCTATAGAGAGAGGTTTTCATGGAGAGGGTGCTTCTAAGGGCTATTGAGATCCTCAAGGACTTTGTTAAGAAACTAAATGGTATGGTTGTGCACATTGAGCATTCTGTGAGGATATACTATGATGAGGTTCACAATGAGAAGAGAAAACATATTTCCATGTCCTTGTGTCTTGAGGCACATGAGAATAGCAATGAGATTAAAATCTTGAAAATTTTTTATGTTATTTGGATGGCTACAAAAAGAGTTCTATACATGTGAGAGTTTATATTAGTTGTGATAGCTTAGTCTTAGTCTTTTTTGAGACCACTATTGAGATCTCCTTCTTTGTGCTAAGTGTTTTACATTCTTGAGGGAAGGTGGCCACTTATCTTGCCTTCTAGTGGCATGTAAAACTTGTGTGTTACTTGCCAACAAAGCGATAACAATGTGCACTCCCAATATGCAGACTCTCTCTCATAGTGGGAGCCAAAGAATTGCCCATGGTGAATTGATATAAGAATAGGGGAGTTTTGGAGAGAGAAAGAGGGCTTCAAGCACATGTGCAACAAGACACTGGTGGAGTGGATGATGAGGTGATGACCTCAACTTTGAGAGGTAGCTTGGGTTTGTTGTTGCATCTACATGTTGTCACTTGGCCTTGCGAGGAAGTTGAGAATTCTTACTATGGTTTTGGTGTTATGTTGCAGCACATGTGAAGGAGTATCAAGTTAAGAGGTCCTAGTCATGTAGAGAGGGTTTCACATGATACAAGCAACACCATGAATGATTAGGATGACTTCATTGCAAGTGATCAGACACCTCCATTGTGGGTTGGATTGTTTAGTTTTTCTAGCTTGTTCATAGATGCAAGGTTATTGGCCAATGACTATGCAAGCATTGGAGGAGGCACACACATGGCCAAAAATACCACTACTTTTGTTTTTGTTTTGAAATGCAACTGTGCTTTTGTGCCATCTAGTAGTGGTCCCTATTGCTTTGCCATTGCACGTGATTACGTCACAAATAGGAGGGACGTTGCATGCGGGATGAAGAACCTAGTGTACACACACATCCATGAGCACATGAGGGCTAATTTTCCAAAGGGCAAAAGAGTATAGCCACAATGGGAAGTTTGTTGGTTGAGCTATAGACATGGTTTTCTTGGATCTTCCATTTGGTGGCATGCTTCATGGATCCCCATCATGTCATGCTATCATAGGACCATGTGCATTTTGATATATCTATGGTTGATGCCTCATTATCAGATTATGGATGGTTATTGGATGTCCTCTATTGCAAGTGTTATGTTTCTATAATGCTTCTCAAGAGATGAAATGCTACAATAGCCATGTGTTTATTTGTAACAACTTTGTGTTTTGTAGGCCCTTGTGTATATGGTTGGAGATGTGGCATCATATCATGGTGTCACATCATTCACTTTATGGCTATATGGAGTTGGAAACTGCCAAGGTGGAGGTACTCTTCACACTAGGAACATATGATTTTGACAATATTTTCATGGCATGAGGTAATGTGCTAGTGATTTTCTTATTGCTATTAGTATTTTACATCCATGTTGTTTTGTGTGCAAAGGCATGGATACTAACCACCTATGTATTTGGATTCCAGTAGTCCTTTGTTTGAGGTACTTTGACTCAAACCCTTAGACTCAATTGTCTACCACCACTGATCTCCTAAGAGTGGAGCATGTGATAGCAGTGGGGATGATTTGAGGGGACCCATGTAGAGGAGTTGTGCGTTTATGGCATGCTACTTGGAGCATCTTTGTTGTCACAGGGGGATTGCCCTCGAGTTGGGTTGTGGTACAGCCCCATTGTTGCAAGCCAAGTCATCTTTTTGTCTCATTGGATGGTGATGGGGCATTGGTCTCATCACATGTTTTGCCTCTTCTTCATCCTAAGAAGAGGCAGATTGAGGAGGTTGCTAGTAGCTCACAAGTAGACAATGATGCAATGGATATTTTGGGAGGAGTGTCTCCATATGAAAACTAGTGAGCATCTAGCCTACTTTGATATGTGGTAATGCTGGTAGGGATATTTTGTTGCTCTTATTGTTTTGTATCTATGCTTGATTTGGCCTATTGACAATGATGATTTGGGGTCTATGGATTGGGATTTGTTGTGTCATTTGGTATCTATACTTATTTTGTCTTCTTGACATGGATAATTTTGGGTGTTTTGGCTTATTTGGAAGGAGTGAGCAAAGCTAGTTATGAACTAGAGTTGTTTGCTCATTCACTATTTGGCATCCCATTGAAGCCAATGTGAATACCCTTTTGCTTCATTTTTCTATAGTGCTTTGCCAAAGTACACCTAGACTATAGTGAGAAATATGGCTCAAGATCTATTTTGCGACCAACAAACAAAGGAGCTTCAACGGAGAAGGTGCATTTTCTTGGACGATGAGAGCATAGTGCCATAGTATCCTTCAATACCTAAACCTTGAAACCTTGCGCAATAATTGATACACATTAGAATGTACATATTTGTCATGTATTTAGTGGTTGGTTTAATAGAGCCCACAAAATCAATACCACATTTTTGACATTGTTCCAAGGGTAACATTGGATGATCTTGTATTATGTTCCCTACCTATGATTTTCCCTCCTTCAAACATGTAACACAATGCTTTCATACTCATGCACATCCCTAACACTATCGGCCACCATAGGCTACCCTTCAATATCTTGCAACCTATAATCTCTCCAAAGAATGACCTAGTTGAAAATTTTGCATACGCATCCTACATCACTATTGACTTTTCAAATTTAGAAATGCATCTCTTGAGTACCTAATCCATCACTTTTTTATGCAACACTTTGCATATAACCTTATTGGATCTACTTTGCAAAGTAAAATTATCTTTAGACAAAAAGCTAGGCACTGCTCCCTCTACTAAAAACTAAAATATTAATCATAATAGGAATCCAAATCAACTACTTGAGCCTCAAACAACTCAATATAATAGATGATCATCAACAGTTTCCTTAGATTTATCATCTTTGAATTGTACAGATAACTTTGTAATCTAATGTTTATTGTGTGTTCTTGACCTTATGTATGGATAACTTTGTAATCTAACTCTTACAAAAGTAACATGTATCTTGCTAATGTTCCCATAAGTTGAGGTTTATTCACCAAACACAACAAGGCCTTGTGATCCACATGAAAAATCACAAGGTTTCCCAATAGCTTGTACCTGCTTTTCTGCAAAGCATTTATCATACCCAAAACTTCTCTTTTTTTCACTGTATAAAGCTAGTTTTCACTGTAGACACAACATCCAATAAAGGTGGCCCATTAACAATCGTAACATCAATGTATGCATTTGGAGCATGATGAGCATTTGCAACCCCTAATAGCAAAGATGTCATTGTTCTTGCAATAGGCTACCTACAATAGGTTGCATAGGCTACAAATTTCCTATCAAAAGTACTTACAATTCCTTGTCAAATATTCTAGTGGTAGGTTGCTTACAATTGTGACCTCAATATGCATCATGATATGACAACTTGAAATGCTTTTACAAATCTAATACAAATCTATTGTGCAAATGAAGATGGACAACATTGCTTAGTTTAGCATAATAGTAAGCATGTCACTATTCCTACAATAGGTTGCAAATTCCCTATCAAGTTTACCTATAATTCCTTGTTAATGTATCTACATTAGGCTCCCTTCAATTGTACCTACAATAGGCTTCCTATAACTATTATAGTGTCAATATGCATTATGAGATAACAACTTGAAATGATTTTACAACTCTAATATATGTCTACTGCACTAGCAAAGATGGAGAACACTACTTAAGACATCATGATAGCAAGCATATCACTATTCTTGTAATAGATTGCTACAATTCCTCCAATAGAACCCTATCAAATGTAGCTACAATTCTATATTAGATATACTTGTAATAGAATGGCTACAACTGCATTTTGAGTATGCGTGATGAGATGTCAACATGAAATTATTTTGCAATTTTCATACATGTGTATTGTGTATTCCTGCATAGGCTACCTACAATAACTACAATAGGCTCCAAATACCTTGTCAAACATACCTATGATTCCCTGTCAAATGTACCTACAATAGGCTACCTACAACTATAATCTCAGAATGCATCACAAGGTGACAATTTAAATGCTTTTACAACTCTAACACATGGCTAGTATGCATGTGTAGATAGAGAGATAGTGCTCTCGATGATAGTAAGCATGTCTATGACTACAATTCTACATGCAATGTAGATTAAAACACACTCTCATACCCTGCTACCAATTTTGGGTAGACAAAATTTCCCATAAACATGAACATTAACAATTGTAACATCTAGTTTTAGCATGAAGAGCACTTGCAGCCCATGGTAGCAAGCATGTCATTATTCAATCATGTGCTTTTTTCAAAATAACCAAATAGACTATGAGAGCAACTTTGTGGCTTTTAACATGTTTAGCCTTCTCCCTATCAAACATGAAAGTAGCCCTCTCCCTATATCAAGCATACCAAACAATCCTTAAATATAGCACTATCCCATTTGAACGTGAGAGCAAGCCAGGATAGCATTGCCCTGGGGGGTGCAACTTATTGAACATGTAAGATACCATGTGAGTTCAAAATAAAGGGTGTTTTATTTTGTACACTTTACAGGATTATATTTACACAAGGGGTTTTTTCATTACAATTTGTAAGTTTATTAAAGTAAAAGGAGTCATTTTATGGCTTTATGTAAAGAAAATGTATTTCTTAATGCCCTTTGAATGCACTTTATATAGATTATATCTTATAGGTGCACCCCCAAGAGCGCTGTAGTGCCCATAACATCAATGTATAAATTTTTAGGTTGCAATACAAATAATATCCCAACTCATTGCAATGCCCATAACATCATGTACACATTTTTGGCATGAAGAGCATCAGTAGCCCATGATAGCAACCATATCATTGTTCAGCCTTGTGCATGTCAAGCATATCCAATCATCCATGAAAGAAAATATATGACTTTTGACATGTTCATCCATATCCCTATCAAACATGAGAATAATTATGTCCCTGTCAAGTATACAAAAACAATCCCCATGAGAGCATTCTTGTCCCCCTATCCTTATTGATATTTTCAAGCCTATCAACACACCAAAACAACCCATAGTATAGCATTTCCCCTCTCAAGCATGAGTGCAACCCATGAAATCATTGCAATGGCAACAATACCAATGCATGCATTTGATAATGAAGTGCCCAACACATCCAATGCACTACAGTGCCCATAACATCATATATGTATATTTAGCATGAAGAGCATCTATAACCCATGATAACAGCATTGTCATTATGAACAAATACATTCTAGCATGCCACTCAACAGGCACAATTGCTTGCAAACACAATAGTAATATGACAAAAATAATTTAGCATGCATGAACAACATAAAGCCTAGTCAAGGTTTAATATGAATGCAACCTCAATTAGCAACTATAACAACCATGATATGTAAACATCCTCACCTCCTTATGATGTTGTAGCCCCCAATCTAGATTGACTGAATGTCACTCAACAAAAAGTACCTTCAAGACTTATACAAACTCTACATATGACAAAAAGTGCCTAAAAAAAGTATAAAAGAATTAAATACTAAACATCATGTACGTTAGTACTAGAGCAAAACAAGTCTCACAAATACAAAAGAGAGATTGTTATTTTAATACTAGCTAGAATAGCCCATATATATCAAGGTGTATGGCATGAACATGAAAGGGGAAGAGAGTCCATGATGGCACATGAGCATTATGCAATCATACAAAATGGAATGAAAATCCACTATAAAATTTAGACTCTTCTAGTAACTACAATTGTTTCCTACCAAACTACTCCCTCTACAACACACAATGGTATACCAATCTTGTAAACTTCTCCTTAGATCTTCTATGGCCAAATGAGTGGACCAAGATTTTGAAAGTTGTATGATAAAAAGTCCACTAATCAAATGCATACATCAATGGAAGTGCTATGTTACATAATAAAGGTCTTTCAACCACTTACCCAATGCTTGGACACCTTGTCCTACAATGCCCTCTCAATCAAAGCCTTCATGTAGGCCATGACGTAGAACCCAAAATCAATGCTATTTGGTTATTGGGGGAAAGTAACTACAACTAATAGCACACAAGAGTCTCTTGCACATGATGCATAGTCAATAGACACATATGGGTCTTGATCGATCCAAGGGAGTCAAAATACAAAAGGCATATACCTTTGTCTCTTAAATGTGAAGCCCTCTTGAATTAAGGGTTGTAAAGGACATACAAAGCCCAATTATTTCTACATTGCCAAAAATGGTATTTAAATTTCGGAGTCAAAGACCATCTTTAATAACAATGATATTTATAAAACCTTAATCCAATTTAAAAAATGTTTACCTCAAGATAATTGGCAAAAAAGTAAACATCAAGCTTGATGCATCCACACTAGAAATGAAATTTAGTACTACTCATTCCCCACTCATAATAATGTACCATAAATTGTAAATGAATCACACTCTCTCAAGAATCTCTAATGATAGGGCATGCTCCATCCACTTAGGAGAAAATATTTAATTACTAAAACCAAAAAACCTAATTGCACACATGATAATTTACTGTGACATGCAAACAAAGTATCTATAAACCAAATAGATTGAGGATTTGAGTGGACACCATTGAGCCAATGATCAACTATATCTATATAGCATCAATCTTAGCCACTAGGGATGACCTTGAGGATCTAAACTCCATGTGCATACTTGCCTCTAGATTATACACAAAATCATGGTACTGAGATACTACAAAGCATGCACTATGCTATAAGAGATCAAAGACAAATACTATTACATTAACTTGCATTGAGCCATCTTACCCCTCATTCACATGAATCATATGTATAGTAGCTCAATAGTTCCATAGGAAATCACAAACATACAAGCATGTACAACCCCCTTAGATGGTGATGGTGAAGAGATGCATATGGCGATCATACCATCCCGAACACATGGACCTCTAGATCTCAATCCCCTTTATTAAGAGGCATGCTATCTCTACTACACATAAATTAGTATAGAGATCTCAACAAACAAGATAAGCATTGATCATGAAAGAACCAAAATATACAAACAAGACTTAGCAATGCAAGCACTAGGGGATGCTCCTCAAGGTTAAGACCTCTAAGTAGTGAGAATAATACAGGCAAACAACTTCACAATTGTGAAATAATACACTCTTCAACTATGAGACCATGTACCTAGCCCATATTGGGTCATGATACCCATCACGTACATCTCCATCGCCAGTAACATCCTCATTATGATGTCTAACTATATCATCATCACCAAATACACCATCCTCAAAAATTTTGAGTACATCATTGTCACATACAGCACCCTTAGTCACAAGTTTTAGTTCTTGATGAGCTACTTCTTTTGTGCTTGTATTAAGAAGCATTCGATAAATAAACTCCTTGCATATACTAGAAAAATACAAAAAATGAAGAAAGCAATTAAAACTAGAAGTATGTTTTACATGCTTCTCATATCCCTCGTCTATTCCGTCTTGGATTCATTTTGATTTGATCGATTGTTTGGCCATATATTTATTCATGACTTTCTCTATAAATTGTGAAATATAGCTACCCACACATAGAAGTCTTCATGTCTCCAAGTATCAAGTCTTGTGCAAAATGAGATCTCTCAGGGTAGTGGGCTCAAACTTCTTCCTTACCATTTCAAACTTTCTTGTAATGTCCCTGCTCGACGCTGCCACATAATTTTTTACCACCCCTCCCCTATCATCACCGACAGGAAGAGGGAGTGAAGTCGGCGAAAGGGAGGAAGCTGGAGACGACGATGAAAATTATCATTGGGGGGAAGGTGGCACATACCTTCCCCCCCCCCCCCCCCCTTTTGGCCAGCGCGCCACCACAGAGACAGGTGGTGGGTGGGTAAGGCCACCACCACACCACCTTCTCCCCGCGTCCCCCCCCCAATTATAATCCCCTCTCCCTTGTATAAACCCCCCATCGTAAGAGGTTAAAATATTTTTCTTTTTGCAACGGAAGGGCCTAGACGTGCTGAACAGCACGAGAGAGGGAGAGAGAAGGGAAGAGGGAGAAAGGGAGGAGAGAAGAAGAAGAAGAGTAGGGAGAAAGAGAGAGAGAGGAAAAGAAGAGGAGAAGAAGAGAAGAAGAAGAAGAAGAAGAAGAGAAGAGAGAAGAGTAGGGAGATAGAGAGAGAAGAAGAAGTGTAGGGAGAGAGAGACAGAGGAGAAGAAGAAGGGAAGAAGAAGGAGAAGGGAGAGAGAGAGAGTGAGACTCAGAGAGAAAGAGAAGAATAGAGAAGGTGAGAAAGAGGGAGGAAGAGAGAAAGAGAAAGAGGGTGTACACATGCATTCCTTCTCTCCCGTTGGCTGCGGACCCATACCCCATTTCCACATGATTATCCTTTGACCGCCAACTCATCTCGTTCCCCAACGGGCGCTCGCTAATCGAGTACAAGACGCGGAAGTCCTGTGCGAAGCACGTCTAAAAGAAAAGAGATCGGAAATGGCACCCAAGCTAAAATTGTCGCACCCAGATGGCAATCCCTCAACAAGCAGCAAAGCCTTGGACAAGGACATCACTGCCAATCCACATGCAATAGCGGTCGTAAGTAATGTATTTTCGGATTACTGGATGCTTGCTCGATTATCGCATGAGACACGTTAGGGCCGTATTATGCCATTCAAGAATCGGACATCGAAAAGGATAAACTGTATCGTAAGTATTTGAAGGATTGGATTTCCCAAATGCGTGTATTCAGAAAAGTTAATCGTATTCGGATGCCATACAATAAACTTATAAATAGCATGTAAGGCTTCAAGCATTGCCATCTTCCCGTCCTCACAATAATAGGTATGCTTCCACCACACCGTTGGTATGACATAACTTGCACATTTGATGGAAGGCATGATAAGTGCTTTAGCCTAAGGAAATGAAACCTTAGTCGAAAGAAGGGAGTGTTAAGTAATTCCTACGTAGAATCGCCCTTTGATCCCAAGGGGGAGAGAAAACATGTGATGGAAAGGTTATCACAACTATTCCTACAATGTTTGGAAAAGGATACCATTGTTTTGTGGATTGATTAGATAATGTCCTAAATGCTTTTGCATTAAACTAATTGTGGGATGTGAATTAGATGATTATTCCAAGTGTTTGTGTTTGATGATAAAAGCATGGTAGGGGTCTGTAATGACAAGTTGCCATGAGAATAAAGGAATGTTCTTCTTGGAAGGTGATATTAGGCTGATTGCCTTGATCGTGCTTGGTTCTTAATTGGATTAATTAATGAAGGATATTTTGTGCGGGTGGATCATCTCCAAGGTCACGCCGCATTTCAACCCGAGAGGGCACTGCTCAATTCACAGGGGCCGAAGGTCGAGTGCTGAAAAGGCCAACCACGGAAAGTGTGTCTCGCTCCTAGGTCGCTTGGGGATAGTGGAGCTTTGGACACCCCTTGCCGAGTCCGGAACAGAGTTGGAGATTGTCGTGAGCGCAACATCTATGGTGTTGGAAGATCCTATTCTAGATAATGGATAGAAATTATGGTGCCATGTGATTTGGACCAGATACTTCTATTGGACAAAAGGGATACATAATTTCTCCTGTATGGGCAGAAGACAAAGATTAACTAGAAAATAAGCTAAGGAACTTGTTTTTCAAAAGGACTGCTTGTTTTGTTTGTATGTCGGTGTTGTAAATTACGCACACGAACCATGTTCCCTAAAAGGCCTAATTAAGGAAGTTGATTTTGAATGACATACATAAATGTTATAGGACCTAATTAGGAAACTAAAGCTATCAAGTGAAGGGGTGGACAGAATCCCAATGGGTCTATCCTACGGCAGGGTGGTCCCAGAGAACTAGGAGGCTTCTCACAAGGTTTTACCATCATTGACCTTTAGGTTTTATTAAGTCATGACCTGATTCATGTCGTTTTAGGGGACCGGGATGGGACTATGCCCTATGGGTAGAGAGGTTGAGCAACACATCCCTCATTTCCCATTCTCCTTGAACCAAGTGTGACATGGGTTTGCTTCGGATTGGATATCTCTGCGTAAAGTAGGATGTCCAAAACCCGATGCTAGAATGCTGTCAAGAGACTTGACCCCTAGGAACCCAAATCTCAGGTCGATCCTAGTGGGTTCGGCTACAAACATTCTGTTGCGAGGCGGACTCAGGAGACCCTAGGTGACAAACCCCAGAACATTCCATGGGAGTGACGGGCAGCGACGCTTAGACTCGCTTCTCGATGGACCACTAAGACATGCATGGATAGCCGATAGGTGGTCACCTTACATTTCTCTCCTTTTGGAAAAATCACTCTTCACTCTGGTGCATATAAGTATGGGTAGATGGTTTTACTACATTGACATGGGCAATGTCATCTATATTAGGATGACTAGCCTTGCATATTGGAATGTCTACATCTAAACCATGCTCTTTCTTCAACTATTGTACCATCCTTAGTCTTTTGAACTCAGTTACATATCACCTCATAAGCATGATATTATCATACCATTCTACCTTTCTAGGCACACGATCTCCTAGTATAGAGGCTCCTGAGATGAAAAGAATACAAAGGAAATCATAAATTTAACAATAATAATTATTTCATATCTAAAATGGAAAATTTTCAATTCAATATCAATTTACAAAATTATATCACATATATATGTAGCAGCCCCATCGCAACCCACATGAACATCATTAAATGCAGTGATATCAACATGGCCTCTTGTTGATGCTCACAAGGCTTCACCCTTAGTCTTGAAGGTAACTTCATTTGATCTTTATTTGGAGCATGTGCATGGCATCACTATGAGATATTCACTTAATATAACTACATCTTTACATAGACAAGTAACCACACAAACAATTTGTTATTTATAAATTCAAACATTTAAAACATGTGTTCATTGTATTGGCACCATATTAGACAAGTTTATGTCCAACAAACATGGCCATAAACTAGGTTTGTGTAATAATATAGCCTCATGTACCAAATCTAGGCTACGTAGTAAACTACACACATGCATTAAATTAGGTCCATGGATTAAAGCATCCCCTCATTTCACATTTAGGCTTTCTCAACTCCTTGCTTTGCTTTTTATCAATTGAATTACAACAGTGATTATTATTTGAATTAAAGAGATCAAAGATTAAATGTAATAGGACTACTTACTTTAGTACCATTTTTACAAGCAATTGGAGGAGTTGAGAGACACGGCCTTTAACAATTTGGATACATAAGCTCCCATCTTCTGCTACTACTAGCCAAAGAGGTTAGACAATAGAAGGGTACTTTCTATACAAATATTTATTCCTAAATTGTTATCTTCTCTTGCTAGGGAAAGAGATTAAGTAAGAAAAGACTAACATTTGTATAAAATATTGTGGCTACAAATGAGGTCAAGAGACATGATTGCCTTTACTAATTGGTTTCCAAATCAATGTTGCTCTTTGAGAAATAACTCTAGTAGCCATCTCTATACACAGCTTGCTTGTAGACATGCAATGCAAAGATTTTGAGGATTTTTCTCTTACGCACTCCCATGCACAACATTCACAAAGCTTCTTCTAACAACTCTTTTTCAAATAAACAATACTTACTTTTCAAACTTTAAATATTTAATTTTTCTTAAATTTATGATTCTAATTGTGTTGACCCTTATGTTACAATATTGTAGATATGGCATGATAGTTTATTCTTTAGCTACCCAAGTGCAAAGAAATTGAGCACTTGTTCCTAATTACTTCAACTCAAAAGGAGAGAAATACAATGGGTGTGAAAAGGCATGTAAAGTTGTATAGACTTGGCCTCAAATTTTAGCTACCCAAATTGAAAGAAGTTGAGGACTTGTTCTCAATTACCTATAGCATCTCCTATGATCATTGTGGCTTACTCTACTCACTTCGTGAGTTTACTCTTCTCATTATCATGAGACAATAATCCTTATGGTGATGGTATAACCTCTATGATTCCTATGATAATGATACAACCTCGACAATGATGAGTGTGTTCATCATGCAAGAGCAATCCCTATGGATATGGTTCAATCCAAGTGATCCCTAGGGAAATAGGAGAGGGAGAGAGACAGACACAAAGAGACAGAGAGACATGCAAGAGAGATCCTTGGGTATGGTTCCAAATGACAATGATGGTGTGAGAGAGAAAGAACTGTAGAGAATTTTGAATTATTTCACACTTGAGTCACACACAGAGAGAGAGAGAGAGAGAGAGAGAGAGAGAGAGAGAGAGAGAGAGAGAGAGAGAGAGAGAGAGAGAGAGAGAGAGAGAGAGAGAGAGAGAGAGAGAGAGAGAGAGAGAGAGAGAGAGAGAGAGAGAGAGAGAGAGAGAGTGTGTGTGTGTGTGTGTGTGTGTGAATGTGTTGGCTAATTGTGGTGCCCCCTTTTCTAACTAATTGGTAGTCTCCAAGCAGCCTAGTTTACCTATTTGACCGAGTTTACAAGTTTGGCATCATTTACTTATTTGGCAAGATGCAGTCACTTGTTTCCTCGTGTCTTCTTGACCCTCAATCCTCACTTTCAACATTGTTCGCGGCTCATGTAATACAATATTGAGGCAAACATAGATCATAAGCACACAATGCCTAGTATGTAGAATAGATTACAGAAAAAAAGATTATATGTTTGAGTTATTCTCTCGTTCCCTCCTTGTATAGTTTTAGAGGTGGGTCCATAGTCCTTAAATAAGGAACATATGTTGGCATTTGGTCCATCATCACCTCACCCTCTCTCTCGAGTCTTCCTCAATCCCCTAATTGCAATTACGTCAATTACAGACTTATATGGACGAGCCAAGGTTGCATGGGTGTCAATTTTATTTGTCATTTGCAAGAGAAAAGAAACAACTATCTACAAGACACATTTTCATCCAGCTTGGCCATCCCATCCATGATTTCAAAAAATGCATTAAATGTGCATTAGCAATGATTGAACTAGTGACCATCTGAATGTGAGACAATTGTGCTTTTAACTCAACAATCACTTTACAACATGTAATCTATACTTTCTCTTATTTTTGAATGTTCCAAACCACTTACCAACCTAACATAAATCTTAAATGGAACATATCCCAAGGATCCTCACTTTAAAAGGTGATTTAATTGAAAAATGAAATTATTTTAAGAATCTATATTTCTATAATCTCGCTTATTTTTTAATGTTCCAAGCCATTGAACATACCTAGCATAAATATTATGTTCTCGCTTATTTTTTAATGTTCCAAGCCATTGAACATACCTAGCATAAATATTTCTATAATCTCGCTTATTTTTTAATGTTCCAAGCCATTGAACATACCTAGCATAAATATTATGTGGCACATATCCCAAGGATCCTCACTTTAAACAACACTTTTAATTGAAAAAAATATTTTAAGAAAGAGAGGTTTGGCTTCTTTTCTCCATCCCTTGCTAAATTGGTCATCTAATTTCTCACCTAAGATACATTCATGGGCCATACATATAGTACATTCAATGTGTCTCTCTCTCTTCCCACCAAGTTGTGCTAACTAGAATGAAACCTTCTCTTTTTGTGTGTGTGTGTGTGTGTGTGTGTAGGAGGCCATTATGTTACTTTCTCTCCCCTTTCCACTAGCGAGATGCTATGGATGTAATACTTGTTTAAAGCCAAGGGTGGCTATGGTGGAAGGATGAGGAGATCATGACTTTCCCTTTCTCCTCACCTCTATTACTATTGTAGCCATAGAAATGGCTTCTCCTACTTTTCTAATTGCACCTCCTATCTTATTTGTCGAGAACTCCTCACTCTCCACTACTAGAGCTGACTCTAGGCTTCAACAACACCTATTGTCTCTCCTCTACCTATCCTCCCCCAAATCCCTCCTCTCCCTTCCTCCTAATCCCTCCCTAGTCCCAACCCAGTCACAACCCCTAGTCCTTGGCTTGGTGGCCTACACATGCCCCATGACTACTAGTTCAAGGGTGCTAGTGTTGCCCTCATCTAGGCTTGGGACAATTAACTCAACCAAGGCAACCTCAAGATATCATTGATGGGACCCTTCCCAATTGACCTTCCTCGAGTGCCAATATGATCTTTTGGGTACCTTGCCCAATCACTGCCTACACTATGTGGGGCCATGCCCAATCACAATCACAATCTTATTGGTACCCTGCCCAATCACAGCCTACACTACATGGGGCCATGCGCATCAATTACAACAAACAACAATCTCTCAAAGATCATTTTTATCGATTCAATCTTGATAGGGCTACCCTTAAATTGCCTTCATGAAGTGATAGGCAATGATCAATCATGATGATATTTTGAAACGCTCTCATAGTTGAAGACATTGTCTTGCAATAAAACATCAAATCTCACAAAGGTGCATACATAAATGCAAAACATATGAAACATAAAAGCTAGCTCATAAATGAAAGGAGCCAGATGAATCAATAGATGGTCCCTTGCAGAAAAATTGTAACTACTTAGTTATCTTAATAAGCTTTCTTAGCCTGGATCAATGTTGTGATGTTCTCACACTCTTAGCAATGGGCCCAAGCACTTGTAGCTCCTTGCACTCAGTATCTCCATCACTATTGACATATGTATATGGATCATGTAGACCATGAATATGTTAATTGAAATATGTAGACCATGAATCTGTTAATTGAAATATGTAGACCATGAATATGTTAATTGAAATTTGGTTTCCATGTTACATAATTGATCGCTGTATACTAATGATGATTTGTGTAATTGTAGCAATAGGTTCACGCATTATCGCAAAGGTCAATGTGGTGAACTTCATTCTCGAGTATAAGGTGGCATTCGGCAAAAGGGTTCATGATAGCAATCAACATGAGCAACCTCTGCAACTAAGATACCCACGAGCCCCCCTTGATGAGCATCATCTCCTTCTCAAGCATTGCTATGGTAATATACACTACCATTCTTTCATTATGAGCCATTCATTCTCCCTCTCTCTCTCTCTCTCTCTCTCTCTCTCTCTCTCTCTCAACACCATATTGGGGAATATGGGAATTTTCCACAAGTTTGGGACACATGGTCAAATCTTTGGATTTGTCATAACTTGAACACTATAACTTCAAATCAAGTGCTCCATAGCTCAATAGATTCCATTTTTCAAGGGCTTTCCAATGATAGTCACATCATATGGTTTTGAGAAACTTATGGGCATGTTATCCGGGTGCCACCTCTTTAGTATTCAAAAAATGGGAATTGGGAGATTCCCAAACTCACTAATATTGTGTTTCTCTATCTCTCTCTCTCTCTCTCTCTCTCTCACACACACACACACACACACACACCACTCTTATCATGGTTTAATGTTACAATGTCATTTATATGCAATAGTGCTATTTTTAAAAATGATAAGTAACCTAGAAATCTTAAATTATCTTAGAAAGAAAGACATACCTAGATATAAGTTGAGTATATAAAAAACTTGGATATAAGAAAAAGTGCTTACACTTGTTGAAAGCTCATCCCATATCGTTCAACCTACATTCATATATTCATAAGATATTGAGAAAGTTGATTAATGTTATAGAATATGCTCCAAAGAAACACATTAATAACATAAATTCATATGATAGTACCACCAAAAATATGTTTGCTTGTCTTTACACCTCATCTCCACATCTCAATTGCATCTAAGAAATCAAAATCTCACAGAGAAGGACCTTCTATTGATTCTCTCATTAGAGACTCAACGGTCCTTACATTCAAGTGATTCTGTAACTTGGATTTGATTAGATTTTGTTTGCCAATGCCTCTCTCACAAGAGGGTGTACTACATCATTGCAATAATGCAATATTAGTCAAAGTCAACAACATAAGATATTTTTCTCTCATTGTGGAGTTCCTAGCTATGGCAACCCAAGTGTCCTTTAAGTTCCATTCTTGCCACTCAAATGGAGCTTGAGGCTTGAAGTATTGATATTCACTTTTTGTTTCGTATTTTCTAACTAATGGGTCATATGTTCCACCACTAGAACTTATCTTTTCTTCACCATAAAAATCGACTAATCTCTCTATTTCTACATTTCCAAAGTCTCTAAAAGCTTCCTTTTTTTGGAAATGAGCATGGTGTAACTGGACTTGAGTCTTGTGGTCAATTGGACTTAAGAGTCTTGAACCAAATGGTCTATTGCATGGTGATCATTATAGGAGCATTAAAATCTCAAGAAAGATTGATGGATCAAATTTACATGCATGCATTAGAAAACCATTGTCCTTTCTTTTTTCAAGGAAGCTTCTAGAGACTTTGGAAATGCAAAAGTAAAGAAATTATTCGAATTTTATGGTGAGGAAAAGATTAGTTTTAGTGGTGAAACATATGATCCATTAGTTAGAAAATACAAAACAAAAAGACTTCAAGCTTCAAGCCCCATCTGAGTGGCATGAATGGAGCTTTAAAAACACTTGGGTCACCATAGCTAGGAACTCTACAATGAGAGAGAAATATCCTATGTTGTTGACATCGGCTCATATTGCATTATTGCAATGTTGCAGTGCAACCTCTTATTTGTGAGAGCAGCTTAAGCAAACAAAATCTAATCAAATCCAAGCTACGGAATCACTTGAATGTAAAGACCATTGAGTCTCTAATGAAAGTAACAATAGAAAAGTCCTTCTCTATACGAGATTTTGATTTATCCGATGCAATTGAGATGTGGAGACGAGGTGCAAGTACAAGCGGACATCTTTTTGGTGATACTATCAAGTGAATTTATGTTGTTAATGTGTTTCTTTGGAGTATGTTTTATGATCTTAATCAACTTTCTCAATATCTTATGAATGTATGAGTGTAGGTTGAATGATATGGGATGAGCTATTGACAAGTATAAGCACTTCTTCTTATATCCAAGTCTTT